>NW_027596936.1:0-125462 GCF_964194155.1 Cetorhinus maximus | reverse complement strand
TGTTATCAATGTTATATTTTGAACTTTATTTTGTATTTTTCAATGTTGAGGTTGTTGTTGAATTTGTTGGTGTTATCAATGTTTTTTTTGAACTTTTGCTCTTCTTTTAAAAGTTGAGGTTGTTGTTGAATTTGTTGGTGTTTTTCAATGTTCAGGTTGTTGTTGAATTTGTTGGTCTTTTTCATTGTTGAGGTTGTTGTTGAATTTGTTGGTGTTATCAATGTTATTTTTTGAACTTTTCTGTACTTTTCAATGTTGAGGTTGATGTTGCATTTGTTGGTATTTATCAATTTTAAGGTTGTTGTTGAATTTGTTGGTGTTTTTCATTGTTGTGGTTGTTGTTGAATTTGTTGGTGTTTTTCATTTTTGAGGTTGTAGTCGAATTTTTTGGTGTTTTTCAACGTTGAGGTTGTTGTTGAAATTGTTGCTGTTATCAATGTTATTTTCAGAACATTTATTGTATTTTTGAAATTTGAGCTTGTTGGTGAATTTGTGGGTTTTTTTCAATGTGGAGATTGTTGTTGAATTTGTCTGTGTTTTTCAATGTTGAGGTTGTTGTTGCATTTATTGGTGTTTTTCAATGTTGAGGTTGTTGTTGAGTTTGTTGGTGTTATCAATGTCATTTTTTGAACTATTTGTATTTTTGAAAGTTGAGATTGTTGTTAAATTTGTTCGTCTTTTTCAATGTTGATGTTGTTGATGAATCTGTAGGTTTTTTACAATGTTGAGCTTGTTGATGAATTTGTAGGTTTTTTTCATTGTTGAGGTTGTAGTTGAATTTGTTGTTGATTTTCAATATTGAGTTTGTTGTTGAATTCGTTGGTGTTATCAATGTTATTTTTTGAATTTTTTGTAGTTCTCAATGTTAAGGTTGTTGTTGAATTTGTTGGTGTTATCAATGTTTTTTTTGAACTTTTTCTCTTCTTTTAAAAGTTGAAGTTGTTGTTCAATTTGTTGGCGTTTTTCAACGTTGAGATTGTTGTTGATTTTGTTGGTTTTTTCAATGTTGTGGTTGTTGTTGAATTTGTTGTTAAATTTCACTATTGAGTTTGCTGTTGAATTTGTTGGTGTTCTCAATGTTATTTTTTGAACTGTTTTGTATTTTTCAACGTTGAGGTTGTTGTTGAATTTGTTGGTGTTATCAATGTTATTTTTTGAAGATTTGTATTCTTTAATGTTGCGGTTGTTTATTTTTCTGGTGTTTTTCATTGTTGAGGTTGTTTAAGTTGTTGGTGTTTTTCAATGTTGAGGTTGTTGTTGAATTTGTTGTTGTTTTTCACTGTTGAGGTTGTTGTTGAATTTGTTGGTGTTTTTCAATGTTGCGGTTGTTGTTGAATTTTTTGGAGTTTTTCATTGTTGAGGTTGTTGTTGAATTTTTTGGTTTTTTTGAATGTTGAAGTTGTTGTTGAATGTGTTGTTGATTTTCAATGATGAGGTTTTTGTTGAATTTGTTGGTGTTATCAATGTTTTTTTTTGAACTTTTCTGTACTTTTCAATGTTCAGGTTGATGTTGCATTTGTTGGTATTTATCAATGTTGAGGTTGTTGTTGAATTTGTTGGTGTTTTTCATTGTTGAGGTTGTTCTTGAATTTGTTGGTGTTTTTCAATGTTGCGGTTGTTGTTGAATTTTTTGGTGTTTTTCATTGTCGAGGTTGTCGTTATATTTGTTGTTTTTTTTGAATGTTGAAGTTGTTGTTGAATTTGTTGGTGATTTTCAATATTGAGGTTCCTGATGAATTTGTTGGCGTTTTTCAATATTGAGGTTTTTGTTGTATTTGTTTGGTGATTTTCAATGTTGAGGTTGTTGTTGAATTTGTTGGTCTCTTTCAATATTGAGGTTGTAGTTGAATTTGTTGGTGTTTTTCAATGTTGAGGTTGTTGTTGAATTTATTGTTGATTTTCAATATTGAGTTTGTTGTTGAATTTGTTGGTGTTATCAATGTTATATTTTGAACTTTTTTTTGTATTTTTCAATGTTGAGTTTGTTGTTGAATTTGTTGGTGTTATCAATGTTTTTTTTGAACTTTTGCTCTTCTTTTAAAAGTTGAGGTTGTTGTTGAATTTGTTGGTGTTTTTCAATGTTCAGGTTGTTGTTGAATTTGTTGGTCTTTTTCATTGTTGAGGTTGTTGTTGAATTTGTTGGTGTTATCAATGTTATTTTTTGAACTTTTCTGTACTTTTCAATGTTGAGGTTGATGTTGCATTTGTTGGTATTTATCAATTTTAAGGTTGTTGTTGAATTTGTTGGTGTTTTTCATTGTTGTGGTTGTTGTTGAATTTGTTGGTGTTTTTCATTTTTGAGGTTGTAGTCGAATTTTTTGGTGTTTTTCAACGTTGAGGTTGTTGTTGAAATTGTTGCTGTTATCAATGTTATTTTTAGAACATTTATTGTATTTTTGAAATTTGAGCTTGTTGGTGAATTTGTGGGTTTTTTTCAATGTGGAGATTGCTGTTGAATTTGTCTGTGTTTTTCAATGTTGAGGTTGTTGTTGCATTTATTGGTGTTTTTCAATGTTGAGGTTGTTGTTGAGTTTGTTGGTGTTATCAATGTCATTTTTTGAACTATTTTTATTTTTGAAAGTTGAGATTGTTGTTAAATTTGTTCGTCTTTTTCAATGTTGATGTTGTTGATGAATCTGTAGGTTTTTTACAATGTTGAGCTTGTTGATGAATTTGTAGGTTTTTTTCAATGTTGAGGTTGTAGTTGAATTTGTTGTTGATTTTCAATATTGAGTTTGTTGTTGAATTTGTTGGTGTTATCAATGTTATTTTTTGAATATTTTGTAGTTCTCAATGTTAAGGTTGTTGTTGAATTTGTTGGTGTTATCAATGTTTTTTTTGAACTTTTTCTCTTCTTTTAAAAGTTGAAGTTGTTGTTCAATTTGTTGGTGTTTTTCAACGTTGAGATTTTTGTTGATTTTGTTGGTTTTTTCAATGTTGTGGTTGTTGTTGAATTTGTTGTTAAATTTCACTATTGAGTTTGCTGTTGAATTTGTTGGTGTTATCAATGTTATTTTTTGAACTGTTTTGTATTTTTCAACGTTGAGGTTGTTGTTGAATTTGTTGGTGTTATCAATGTTATTTTTTGAAGATTTGTATTCTTTAATGTTGCGGTTGTTTATTTTTCTGGTGTTTTTCATTGTTGAGGTTGTTTAAGTTGTTGGTGTTTTTCAATGTTGAGGTTGTTGTTGAATTTGTTGGTGTTTTTCACTGTTGAGGTTATTGTTGAATTTGTTGGTGTTTTTCAATGTTGCGGTTGTTGTTGAATTTTTTGGAGTTTTTCATTGTTGAGGTTGTTGTTGAATTTTTTGGTTTTTTTGAATGTTGAAGTTGTTGTTGAATTTGTTGGTGTTTTTCACTGTTGAGGTTATTGTTGAATTTGTTGGTGTTTTTCATTGTTGAGGTTGTTCTTGAATTTGTTGGTGTTTTTCAATGTTGCGGTTGTTGTTGAATTTTTTGGTGTTTTTCATTGTCGAGGTTGTCGTTATATTTGTTGTTTTTTTTGAATGTTGAAGTTGTTGTTGAATTTGTTGGTGATTTTCAATATTGAGGTTCCTGATGAATTTGTTGGCGTTTTTCAATATTGAGGTTTTTGTTGTATTTGTTTGGTGATTTTCAATGTTGAGGTTGGTTTTGAATTTGTTGGTCTCTTTCAATATTGAGGTTGTAGTTGAATTTGTTGGTGTTTTTCAATGTTGAGGTTGTTGTTGAATTTATTGTTGATTTTCAATATTGAGTTTGTTGTTGAATTTGTTGGTGTTATCAATGTTATATTTTGAACTTTTTTTGTATTTTTCAATGTTGAGGTTGTTGTTGAATTTGTTGGTGTTATCAATGTTTTTTTTGAACTTTTGCTCTTCTTTTAAAAGTTGAGGTTGTTGTTGAATTTGTTGGTATTTTTCATTGTTGAGGTTCTTGTTTAAATTGTTGGTGTCATCAATGTTTTTTGTTGAACTTGTTTTTATTTTTAAAAGTGAAGGTTGTTGTTGAGTTTGATTGTGTTCTTCAGTGTTGAGGTTGTTCAATTTGTTGGTGTTTTTCAATGTAGTGGTTGTTGTTGGATTTGTTGGTGATTTTCAATATTGAGGTTGTTGTTGAATTTATTGGTGTTTTTCAATGTTGAGGTTTTTATTGAATTTGGTGGTGTTATCAATGATTTTGTTGAACTTTTCCTCTTCTTTTAAAAGTTGAGGATGTTGTTGAATTCGTTGATTTTTTGAATGTTGAAGTTGTTGTTCAATTTGTTTGCTGATTTTCAATGGTGAGGTTATTGTTGAATTTGTTGGTGTCTTTCAATATTGAGATTATTTTTGAATTTGTTGGTGTTTTTCAATGTTGAGGTTGTTGTTGATTTTATTGGTGTTTTTCAATGATGAGGTTGTTGTTGAATTTGTTGGTGTATTTAAATGTTGATTTTGTTGAATTTGTTGGTGATTTTCAATATTGAGGTTGTTGTTGAATTTGCTGGTGTTATCAATGTTATTTTTTGAACTATTTTGTATTATTCAATGTTGAGGTTTTTGTTGAATTTGTTGTTGTTATCAATGTTTTTTTTGAACTTTATCTCTTCTTTTAAAAGTTGAGGTTGTTGTTGAATTTGTTGGTGTTTTTCAATGTTGAGGTTGTTGTTGAATTTGTTGGTGTTTTTAAATGTTGAGGCTGTTGTTGAATTTGTTGTTGATTTTCAATATTGAGTTTGTTGTTGAATTTGTTGGTGTTATCAATGTTATTTTTTTGAACTATTTTGTATTATTCAATGTTGAGGTTGTTGTTGAATTTGTTGGTATTTATCAATGTTGAGGTTGTTGTTGAATTTGTTGGTCTTTTTCATTGTTGAGGTTGTTGTTGAATTTGTTGGTGTTATCAATGTTATTTTTTGAACTTTTCTGTACTTTTCAATGTTGAGGTTGATGTTGCATTTGTTGGTATTTATCAATTTTAAGGTTGTTGTTGAATTTGTTGGTGTTTTTCATTGTTGTGGTAGTTGTTGAATTTGTTGGTGTTTTTCAGTTTTGAGGTTGTAGTCGAATTTGTTGGTTTTTTTCAACGTTGAGGTTGTTGTTGAAATTGTTGCTGTTATCAATGTTATTTTTAGAACATTTATTGTATTTTTGAAAGTTGAGCTTGTTGGTGAATTTGTGGGTTTTTTTCAATGTGGAGATTGTTGTTGAATTTGTCTGTGTTTTTCAATGTTGAGGTTGTTGTTGCATTTATTGGTGTTTTTCAATGTTGAGGTTGTTGTTGAGTTTGTTGGTGTTATCAATGTCATTTTTTGAACTACTTGTATTTTTGAAAGTTGAGATTGTTGTTAAATTTGTTGGTCTTTTTCAATGTTGAGGTTGTTGATGAATCTGTAGGTTTTTTACAATGTTGAGCTTGTTGATGAATTTGTAGGTTTTTTTCAATGTTGAGGTTGTAGTTGAATTTGTTGTTGATTTTCAATATTGAGTTTGTTGTTGAATTTGTTGGTGTTATCAATGTTATTTTTTGAATTTTTTGTAGTTCTCAATGTTAAGGTTGTTGTTGAATTTGTTGGTGTAATCAATGTCTTTTTTGAACTTTTTCTCTTCTTTTAAAAGTTGAGGTTGTTGTTCAATTTGTTGTTGAATTTGTTGGTTTTTTCAATGTTTTGGTTGTTGTTGAATTTGTTGTTAAATTTCACTATTGAGTTTGCTGTTGAATTTGTTGGTGTTATCAATTTTGTTTTTTGAACTGATTTGTATTTTTCAACGTTGAGGTTGTTGTTGAATTTGTTGGTGTTATCAATGTTATTTTTTGAAGATTTGTATTTTTTAATGTTGCGGTTGTTTATTTTTCTGGTGTAATTCATTGTTGAGGTTGTTTAAGTTGTTGGTGTTTTTCATTGTTGAGGTTGTTTAAGTTGTTGGGGTTTTTCAATGTTGAGGTTGTTGTTGAATTTGTTGGTGTTATCAATGTTATTTTTTGAACTTTTCTGTACTTTTCAATGTTGAGGTTGATGTTGCATTTGTTGGTATTTATCAATTTTAAGGTTGTTGTTGAATTTGTTGGTGTTTTTCATTGTTGTGGTTGTTGTTGAATTTGTTGGTGTTTTTCAGTTTTGAGGTTGTAGTCGAATTTTTTGGTGTTTTTCAACGTTGAGGTTGTTGTTGAAATTGTTGCTGTTATCAAAGTTATTTTTAGAACATTTATTGTATTTTTGAAAGTTGAGCTTGTTGGTGAATTTGTGGGTTTTTTTCAATGTGGAGATTGTTGTTGAATTTGTCTGTGTTTTTCAATGTTGAGGTTGTTGTTGAATTTGTTGGTGTTATCAATGTCATTTTTTGAACTATTTGTATTTTTGATAGTTGAGATTGTTGTTAAATTTGTTGGTCTTTTTCAATGTTGAGGTTGTTGATGAATCTGTAGGTTTTTTACAATGTTGAGCTTGTTGATGAATTTGTAGGTTTTTTTCAATGTTGAGGTTCTGGTTGAATTTGTTGTTGATTTTCAATATTGAGCTTGTTGTTGAATTTGTTGGTGTTATCAATGTTATTTTTTGAATTTTTTGTAGTTCTCAATGTTAAGGTTGTTGTTGAATTTGTTCGTGTTATCAATGTTTTTTTTGAACTTTTTCTCTTCTTTTAAAAGTTGAGGTTGTTGTTCAATTTGTTGGCATTTTTCAACGTTGAGATTGTTGTTGAATTTGTTGGTTTTTTCAATGTTGTGGTTGTTGTTGAATTTGTTGTTAAATTTCACTATTGAGTTTGCTGTTGAATTTGTTGGTGTTATCAATGTTATTTTTTGAACTGTTTTTTATTTTTCAACTTTGAGTTTGTTGTTGAATTTGTTGGTGTTATCAATGTTATTTTTTGAAGATTTGTATTTTTTAATGTTGCGGTTGTTTATTTTTCTGGTGTTTTTCATTGTTGAGGTTGTTTAAGTTGTTGGTGTTTTTCATTATTGAGGTTGTTGTTGAATTTGTTGGTTTTTTTAATGTTGAGGTTGTTGTTGAATTTGTTGGTGTTTTTCAATGTTGAGGTTGAATTTATTGTTGATTTTCAATATTGAGTTTGTTGTTGAATTTGTTGATGTTATCCATGTTATATTTTGAACTTTTTTGTATTTTTCAATGTTGAGGTTGTTGTTGAATTTGTTGGTTTTTTTGATTGTTGAGGTTGTAGTTTAATTTGTTGGTTTTTTTGAATGTTGAAGTTGTTGTTGAATTTGTTGGTGATTTTCAATATTGAGGTTCTTGTTGAATTTGTTGGCGTTTTTCAATGTTGAGGTTTTTGTTGTATTTGTTGGGTGATTTTCTTTGTTGAGGTTGGTTTTGAATTTGTTGGTCTCTTTCAATATTGAGGTTGTTGTTGAATTTGTTGGTGTTTTTCAATGTTGAGCTTGTTGTTGAATTTGTAAGTTTTTTCAATGTTGAGGTTGTTGTTGAATTTGTTGGTGTTTTTCAATGTTGAGTTTGTTGTTGAATTTATTGTTGATTTTCAATATTGGGTTTGTTGTTGAATTTGTTGGTGTTATCAATGTTATATTTTGAACCTTTTTGTATTTTTCAATGTTGAGGTTGTAGTTGAATTTGTTGGTTTTTTCGAATGTTGAAGTTGTTGTTGAATTTGTTGGTGATTTTCAATATTGAGGTTTTTGTTGATTTTGTTGGCGTTTTTCAATGTTGAGCTTGTTGTTGAATTTGTAGGTTTTTTCAATGTTGAGGTTGTTGTTGAATTTGTTGGTGTTTTTCAATGTTGAGGTTGTTGTTGAATTAATTAGTGATTTTCAATATTGAGTTTGTTGTTGAATTTGTTGGTGTTATCAATGTTATATTTTGAACTTTTTTGTATTTTTCAATGTTGAGGTTGTTGTTGAATTTGTTGGTGTTATCAATGTTTTTTTGGAACTTTTGCTCTTCTTTTAAAAGTTGAGGTTGTTCTTTTATTTGTTGGTATTTGTTATTGTTGAGGTTGTTGTTTAAATTGTTGGTGTTATCTTTGTTTTTTGTTGAACCTGTTTTTATTTTTAAAAGTGAAGGTTGTTGTTGAGTTTGATTGTGTTCTTCAGTGTTGAGGTTGTTCAATTTGTTGGTGTTTTTCAATGTAGTAGTAGTTGTTGAATTTGTTGGTGATTTTCAATATTGAGGTTGTTGTTTAATTTATTGGTATTTTTCAATGTTGAGGTTTTTATTGAATTTATTGGTGTTATCAATGATTTTGTTGAACTTTTCCTCTTCTTTTAAAAGTTGAGGATGTTGTTGAATTCGTTGATTTTTTCAATGTTGAAGTTGTTGTTGAATTTGTTTGCTGATTTTCAATGTTGAGGTTGTTGTTGAATTTGTTGGTGTTTTTCATTGTTGAGGTTGTTGATGATTTTATTGGTGTTTTTCACTATTGCGGTTGTTGTTGAATTTTTCGGTGTTTTTAATTGTTGAGGTTGTAGTTGAATTTGTTCTTTTTTTTTTCAATGTTGAAGTTGTTCAATTTGTTGGTGTTTTTCAACGTTGAGATTGTTGTTGAATTTGTTGTTTTTTTCAATGTTGTGGTTGTTGTTGAATTTGTTGTTAAATTTCACTATTGAGTTTGCTGTTGAATTTGTTGGTGTTCTCAATGTTATTTTTTGAACTGTTTTGTATTTTTCAACGTTGAGGTTGTTGTTGAATTTGTTGGTGTTATCAATGTGATTTTTTGAAGATTTGTATTTTTTAATGTTGCGTTTGTTTATTTTTCTGGTGTTTTTCATTGTTGAGGTTGTTTAAGTTGTTGGTGTTTTTCAATGTTGAGGTTGTTGTTGAATTTGCAGGTGTATTTCATTGTTGAGGTTGTTGTTGAATTTGTTGGTGATTTTCAATGTTGCGGTTGTTGTTGAATTTTTTGGAGTTTTTCATTGTTGAGGTTGTAGTTGAATTTTTGGGTTTTTTTGAATGTTGAAGTTGTTGTTGAATTTGTTGTTGATTTTCAATGATGAGGTTTTTGTTGAATTTGTTGGTGTTGTCAATGTTATTTTTTGAACTTTTCTGTACTTTTCAATGTTGAGGTTGATGTTGCATTTGTTGGTATTTATCAATGTTGAGGTTGTTGTTGAATTTGTTGGTGTTTTTCATTGTTGAGGTTGTTCTTGAATTTGTTGGTGTTTTTCATTGTTGAGGTTGTTGATGATTTTATTGGTGTTTTTCACTATTGCGGTTGTTGTTGAATTTTTCGGTGTTTTTAATTGTTGAGGTTGTAGTTGAATTTGTTCTTTTTTTTTCAATGTTGAAGTTGTTCAATTTGTTGGTGTTTTTCAACGTTGAGATTGTTGTTGAATTTGTTGTTTTTTTCAATGTTGTGGTTGTTGTTGAATTTGTTGTTAAATTTCACTATTGAGTTTGCTGTTGAATTTGTTGGTGTTCTCAATGTTATTTTTTGAACTGTTTTGTATTTTTCAACGTTGAGGTTGTTGTTGAATTTGTTGGTGTTATCAATGTGATTTTTTGAAGATTTGTATTTTTTAATGTTGCGTTTGTTTATTTTTCTGGTGTTTTTCATTGTTGAGGTTGTTTAAGTTGTTGGTGTTTTTCAATGTTGAGGTTGTTGTTGAATTTGCAGGTGTATTTCATTGTTGAGGTTGTTGTTGAATTTGTTGGTGATTTTCAATGTTGCGGTTGTTGTTGAATTTTTTGGAGTTTTTCATTGTTGAGGTTGTAGTTGAATTTTTGGGTTTTTTTGAATGTTGAAGTTGTTGTTGAATTTGTTGTTGATTTTCAATGATGAGGTTTTTGTTGAATTTGTTGGTGTTGTCAATGTTATTTTTTGAACTTTTCTGTACTTTTCAATGTTGAGGTTGATGTTGCATTTGTTGGTATTTATCAATGTTGAGGTTGTTGTTGAATTTGTTGGTGTTTTTCATTGTTGAGGTTGTTCTTGAATTTGTTGGTGTTTTTCAATGTTGCGGTTGTTGTTGAATTTTTTGGTGTTTTTCATTGTCGAGGTTGTCGTTATATTTGTTGTTTTTTTTGAATGTTGAAGTTGTTGTTGAATTTGTTGGTGATTTTCAATATTGAGGTTCCAGATGAATTTGTTGGTGTTTTTCAATATTGAGGTTTTTGTTGTATTTGTTTGGTGATTTTCAATGTTGAGGTTGGTTTTGAATTTGTTGGTCTCTTTCAATATTGAGGTTGTTGTTGAATTTGTTGGTGTTTTTCAATGTAGAGCTTGTTGTTGAATTTGTAGGTTTTATCCATGTTGAGGTTGTTGTTGAATTTGTTGGTGTTTTTCAAGGTTGAGGTTGTTGTTGAATTTATTGTTGATTTTCAATATTGAGTTTGTTGTTGAATTTGTTGGTGTTCTCAATGTTATTTTTTGAACTGTTTTGTATTTTTCAACGTTGAGGTTGTTGTTGAATTTGTTGGTGTTATCAATGTTATTTTTTGAAGATTTGTATTTTTTAATGTTGCGGTTGTTTATTTTTCTGTTGTGTTTCATTGTTGAGGTTGTTTAAGTTGCTGGTGATTTTCAATGTTGAGGTTGTTTTTGAATTTGCAGGTGTTTTTCATTGTTGAGGTTGTTGTTGAATTTGTTGGTGTTTTTCAATGTTGCGGTTGTTGTTGAATTTTTTGTAGTTTTTCATTGTTGGGGTTGTAGTTGAATTTTTTGGTTTTTTTGAATGTTGAAGTTGTTGTTGAATTTGTTGTTGATTTTCAATGATGAGGTTTTTGTTGAATTTGTTGGTGTTATCAATGTTATTTTTTCAACTTTTCTGTACTTTGCAGTGTTCAGGTTGATGTTGCATTTGTTGGTATTTATCAATGTTGAGGTTGTTGTTGAATTTGTTGGTGTTTTTCATTGTTGAGGTTGTTCTTGAATTTGTTGGTGTTTTTCAATGTTGCGGTTGTTGTTGAATTTTTTGGTGTTTTTCATTGTCGAGGTTGTCGTTATATTTGTTGTTTTTTTTGAATGTTGAAGTTGTTGTTGAATTTGTTGGTGATTTTCAATATTGAGGTTCCTGATGAATTTGTTGGCGTTTTTCAATATTGAGGTTTTTGTTGTATTTGTTTGGTGATTTTCAATGTTGAGGTTGGTTTTGAATTTGTTGGTCTCTTTCAATATTGAGGTTGTTGTTGAATTTGTTGGTGTTTTTCAAAGTAGAGCATGTTGTTGAATTTGTAGGTTTTTTCAATGTTGAGGTTGTTGTTGAATTTATTGTTGATTTTCAATATTGAGTTTGTTGTTGAATTTGTTGGTGTTATCAATGTTATATTTTGAACTTTTTTTGTATTTTTCAATGTTGAGGTTGTTGTTGAATTTGTTGATGTTATCAATGGTTTTTTTGAACTTTTGCTCTTCTTTTAAAAGTTGAGGTTGTTGTTGAATTTGTTGGTATTTTTCATTGTTGAGGTTCTTGTTTAAATTGTTGGTGTCATCAATGTTTTTTGTTGAACTTGTTTTTATTTTTAAAAGTGAAGGTTGTTGTTGAGTTTGATTGTGTTCTTCAGTGATGAGGTTGTTCAATTTGTTGGTGTTTTTCAATGTAGTGGTTGTTGTTGAATTTGTTGGTGATTTTCAATATTGAGGTTGTTGTTGAATTTATTGGTGTTTTTCAATGTTGAGGTTTTTATTGAATTTGGTGGTGTTATCAATGATTTTGTTGAACTTTTCCTCTTCTTTTAAAAGTTGAGGATGTTGTTGAATTCGTTGATTTTTTGAATGTTGAAGTTGTTGTTCAATTTGTTTGCTGATTTTCAATGGTGAGGTTATTGTTGAATTTGTTGGTGTCTTTCAATATTGAGATTATTGTTGAATTTGTTGGTGTTTTTCAAAGTTGAGTTTGTTGTTGATTTTATTGGTGTTTTTCAATGTTGAGGTTGTTGTTGAATTTGTTGGTGTTTTTAAATGTTGATTTTGTTGAATTTGTTGGTGATTTTCAATATTGAGGTTGTTGTTGAATTTGTTGGTGTTATCAATGTTATTTTTTGAACTATTTTGTATTATTCAATGTTGAGGTTGTTGTTGAATTTGTTGGTGTTATCAATGTTTTTTTTGAACTTTATCTCTTCTTTTAAAAGTTGAGGTTGTTGTTGAATTTGTTGGTGATTTTCAATGTTGAGGTTGTTGTTGATTTTGTTGGTGTTTTTAAATGTTGAGGCTGTTGATGTATTTGTTGTTGATTTTCAATATTGAGTTTGTTGTTGAATTTGTTGGTGTTAGCAATGTTATTTTTTTGAACTATTTTGTATTATTCAATGTTGAGGTTGTTGTTGAATTTGTTGGTGTTTTTCATTGTTGAGGTTGTTTAAGTTGTTGGGGTTTTTCAATGTTGAGGTTGTTGTTGAATTTGTTGGTGTTATCAATGTTATTTTTTGAACTTTTCTGTACTTTTCAATGTTGAGGTTGATGTTGCATTTGTTGGTATTTATCAATTTTAAGGTTGTTGTTGAATTTGTTGGTGTTTTTCATTGTTGTGGTTGTTGTTGAATTTGTTGGTGTTTTTCAGTTTTGAGGTTGTAGTCGAATTTTTTGGTATTTTTCAACGTTGAGGTTGTTGTTGAAATTGTTGCTGTTATCAATGTTATTTTCAGAACATTTATTGTATTTTTGAAATTTGAGCTTGTTGGTGAATTTGTGGGTTTTTTTCAATGTGGAGATTGTTGTTGAATTTGTCTGTGTTTTTCAATGTTGAGGTTGTTGTTGCATTTATTGGTGTTTTTCAATGTTGAGGTTGTTGTTGAGTTTGTTGGTGTTATCAATGTCATTTTTTGAACTATTTGTACTTTTGAAAGTTGAGATTGTTGTTAAATTTGTTGGTCTTTTTCAATGTTGAAGTTGTTGATGAATCTGTAGGTTTTTTACAACGTTGAGCTTGTTGATGAATTTGTAGGTTTTTTTCAATGTTGAGGTTGTAGTTGAATTTGTTGTTGATTTTCAATATTGAGTTTGTTGTTGAATTTGTTGGTGTTATCAATGTTATTTTTTGAATTTTTTGTAGTTCTCAATGTTAAGGTTGTTGTTGAATTTGTTGGTGTAATCAATGTTTTTTTTGAACTTTTTCTCTTCTTTTAAAAGTTGAGGTTGTTGTTCAATTTGTTGCTGTTTTTCAACGTTGAGATTGTTGTTGAATTTGTTGGTTTTTTCAATGTTTTGGTTGTTGTTGAATTTGTTGTTAAATTTCAATATTGAGGTTGTTGTTGAATTTGTTGCTGTTATCAATGTTGTTTTTTGAACTTTTTTGTATTTTTCAACGTTGAGGTTGTTGTTGAATTTGTTGGTGTTATCAATGTTATTTTTTGAAGATTTGTATTTTTTAATGTTGCGGTTGTTTATTTTTCTGGTGTTTTTCATTGTTGAGGTTGTTTAAGTTGTTGGTGTTTTTCATTGTTGAGGTTGTTTAAGTTGTTGGTGTTTTTCAACGTTGAGGTTGTTGTTGAATTTGCAGGTGTTTTTCATTGTTGAGGTTGTTGTTGAATTTGTTGGTGTTTTTCAATGTTGCGGTTGTTGTTGAATGTTTTGGAGTTTTTCAATGTTGAGGTTGTAGTTGAATTTTTTGGTTTTTTTGAATATTGAAGTTGTTGTTGAATTTGTTGTTGATTTTCAATGTTGAGGTTTTTGTTGAATTTGTTGGTGTGATCAATGTTATTTTTTCAACTTTTCTGTACTTTTCAATGTTCAGGTTGATGTTGCATTTGTTGGTATTTATCAATGTTGAGGTTGTTGTTGAATTTGTTGGTGTTTTTCATTGTTGAGGTTGTTCTTGAATTTGTTTGTGTTTTTCAATGTTGCGGTTGTTGTTGAATTTTTTGGTGTTTTTCATTGTTGAGGTTGTAGTTGAATTTGTTGGTTTTTTCAATGTTGAGGTTGTTGTTGAATTTGTTGGTGTTTTTCAATGTTGAGGTTGAATTTATTGTTGATTTTCAATATTGAGTTTGTTGTTGAATTTGTTGATGTTATCCATGTTATATTTTGAACTTTTTTGTATTTTTCAATGTTGAGGTTGTTGTTGAATTTGTTGGTTTTTTTGATTGTTGAGGTTGTAGTTTAATTTGTTGGTTTTTTTGAATGTTGAAGTTGTTGTTGAATTTGTTGGTGATTTTCAATATTGAGGTTCTTGTTGAATTTGTTGGCGTTTTTCAATGTTGAGGTTTTTGTTGTATTTGTTGGGTGATTTTCAATGTTGAGGTTGGTTTTGAATTTGTTGGTCTCTTTCAATATTGAGGTTGTTGTTGAATTTGTTGGTGTTTTTCAATGTTGAGCTTGTTGTTGAATTTGTAAGTTTTTTCAATGTTGAGGTTGTTGTTGAATTTGTTGGTGTTTTTCAATGTTGAGGTTGTTTTTGAATTTATTGTTGATTTTCAATATTGAGTTTGTTGTTGAATTTGTTGTTGTTACCAATGTTTTATTTTGAACTTTTTTGTATTTTGCAATGTTGAGGTTGTAGTTGAATTTGTTGGTTTTTTCGAATGTTGAAGTTGTTGTTGAATTTGTTGGTGATTTTCAATATTGAGGTTTTTGTTGATTTTGTTGGCGTTTTTCAATGTTGAGGTTTTTTTTGAATTTGTTGGGTGATTTTCAATGTTGAGGTTGTTGTTGAATTTGTTGGTCTCTTTCAATATTGAGGTTGTTGTTGAATTTGTTGGCGTTTTTCAACGTTGAGCTTGTTGTTGAATTTGTAGGTTTTTTCAATGTTGAGGTTGTTGTTGAATTTGTTGGTGTTTTTCAATGTTGAGGTTGTTGTTGAATTAATTGTTGATTTTCAATATTGAGTTTGTTGTTGAATTTGTTGGTGTTATCAATGTTATTTTTTTGTACTGTTTTGTATTTTTCAATGTTGAGGTTGTTGTTGAATTTGTTGGTGTTATCAATGTTATTTTTTGAAGATTTGTATTTTGTAATGTTGCGGTTGTTTATTTTTCTGGTGTTTTTCATTGTTGAGGTTGTTTAAGTTGTTGGTGTTTTTCAATGTTGAGGTTGCTGTTGATTTTGAAGGTGTATTTCATTGGTGAGGTTGTTGTTGAATTTGTTGGTGTTTTTCAATTTTGCGGTTGTTGTTGAATTTTTTGGTGTTTTTCATTGTTGAGGTTGTAGTTGAATTTGTTGGTTTTTTTCAATGTTGAAGTTGTTGTTGAATTTGTTGGTGATTTTCAATGTTGAGGTTTTTGTTGAATTTATTGGGTGATTTTCAATGTTGAGGCTGTTTTTGACTTTGTTGCTCTCTTTCAATATTGAGGTTGTTGTTGAATTTGTTGGTGTTTTTCAATGTTGAGCTTGTTGTTGAATTTGTAGGTTTTTTCAATGTTGAGGTTGTTGTTGAATTTGTTGGTGTATTTCAATGTTGAGGTTGTTGTTGAATTTTTGTTGATTTTCAATATTGAGTTTGTTGTTGAATTTGGTGGTGTTATCAATGTTATATTTTGAACTTTTTTGTATTTTTCAATGTTGAGGTTGTTGTTGAATTTGTTGGTATTTTTCATTGTTGAGGTTCTTGTTTAAATTGTTGGTGTCATCAATGTTTTTTGTTGAACTTGTTTTTATTTTTAAAAGTGAAGGTTGTTGTTGAGTTTGATTGTGTTCTTCAGTGTTGAGGTTGTTCAATTTGTTGGTGTTTTTCAATGTAGTGGTTGTTGTTGAATTTGTTGGTGATTTTCAATATTGAGGTTGTTGTTGAATTTATTGGTGTTTTTCAATGTTGAGGTTGTTGTTGAATTTGTTGGTGATTTTCAATGTTGAGGTTGTTGTTGATTTTGTTGGTATTTTTCATTGTTGAGGTTGTTGTTGATTTTGATGGAATTTATCGATGTTGAGGTTGTTGTTGAATTTGTTGGTGTTTTTCATTGTTGAGGTTGTTGTTGAATTTGTTGCTGCTTTTCAATGTTGAGGTTGTATTTGAATTTGTTGGTGTTTTTCTTTGTTGAGGTTGTTGTTGAATTGGTTGGTATTTTTGACTGTTGATGTTGTGGTTGAATTTGTTGGTGTTTTTCGTTGTTGAGGTTGTAGTCAAATTTGTTGGTTTTTTTCAATGTTGAGGTTGTTGTTGAATTTGTTGCTGTTATCAATGTAATTTTTGGAACATTTATTGTATTTTTGAAAGTTGAGCTTGTTGGTGAATTTGTGGGTTGTTTTTAATGTGGAGATTGTTGTTGAATTTCTTTGTGTTTTTAAATTTTGAGATTGTTGTTGAATTTAGTGGTGTTTTCCAATGTTGAGGTTTTTATTGAATTTGTTGGTGTTATCAATGATTTTGTTGAACTTTTTCTCTTCTTTTAAAAGTTGAGGATGTTTTTGAATTCGTTGGTTTTTTCAATGTTGAAGTTGTTGTTGAATTTGTTTGCTGATTTTCAATGTTGAGGTTGTTGTTGAATTTGTTGGTGTCTTTCAATATTGAAGTTGTTGTTGAATTTGTTGGCGTTTTTCAACGTTGAGGTTGCTGTTATATTTGTTGGTGTTTTTAAATGTTGATTTAGTTGAATTTGTTGGTGATTTTCAATATTGAGGTTCTTGTTGAATTTGTTGGTGTCAGAAATGTTAACTGTTGAACTATTTGTATTTTTGAAAGTTGAGATTGTTGTTGAATTTGTTGGTTTTTTTCAATGTTGAGGTTGTTGATGAATTTGTAGGTTTTTTTCAATGTTGAGGTTGTTGTTGAATTTGTTGTTGATTTTCAATATTGAGTTTGTTGTTGAATTTGTAGGTGTTATCAATGTTAATTTTTGAAATTTTTTGTAGTTTTCAATGTTGAGGTTGTTATTGAATTTGTTGCTGTTTTTCAATGTTAAGGTTGTTGTTGAATTTGTTGGTGTTATCAATGTTTTATTTGAACTTTTTCTCTTCTTTTAAAAGTTGAGGTTGTTGTTCAATTTGTTGGTTTTTTTCAACGTTGAGCTTGTTGTTGAATTTGTTGGTTTTTTCAGTGTTGTGGTTGTTGTTGAATTTGTTGTTAATTTACACTATTGAGTTTGCTGTTGAATTTGTTGGTGTTATCAATGTTTTTTTTTGAACTGTTTTGGATTTTTTAATGTTGCGGTTGTTTATTTTTCTGGTGTTTTTCATTGTTGAGGTTGTTTAAGTTGTCGGTGTTTTTCAATGTTCAGGTTGTTGTTGAATTTGCAGGTGTTTTTCATTGTTGAGGTTGCTGTTGAATTTGTTGGTGTTTTTCAATGTTGAGGTTGTTGTTGAATTTTTTGGTGTTTTTCATTGTTGAGGTTGTAGTTGAATTTGTTGGTTTTTTTCAATGTTGAAGTTGTTGTTGAATTTGTTTGGTGATTTTCAATATTGAGGTTCTTGTTCAATTTGTTGGCGTTTTTCAATGTTGAGGTTTTTGTTGAATTTGATGGTGTTTTTCGATGTTGAGCTTGTTGTTGAATTTGTTGGTTTTTTCAATGTTGAGGTTGTTGTTGAATTTGTTGGTGTTTTTGAATGTTGAGGTTGTTGTTGAATTTATTGTTGATTTTCAATATTGAGTTTGTTGTTGAATTTGTTGATGCTTTTCAATGTTGAGGTTGTAGTTGAATTTGTTGGTGTTTTTCATTGTTGAGGTTGTAGTCGAATTTGTTGGTTTTTTTCAATGTTGAGGCTGTTGTTGAATTTGTTGCTGTTATCAATGTAATTTTTTGAACATTTATTGTATTTTTGAAAGTTGAGCTTGTTGGTGAATTTGTGGGTTGTTTTTAATGTGGAGATTGTAGTTGAATTTGTTGGTGTTTTTAAATGTTGAGATAGTTGTTGAATTTGTTGGTGATTTTCAATGTTGAGGTTGTTGATGGATTTGATGGTTTTTTTCAATGTTGAGCTTGTTGATGAATTTGTAGGTTTTTTTCAATGTTGAGGTTATTGTTGAATTTGTTGTTAATTTTCAGTATTGAGTTTGTTGTTGAATTTGTTGGTGTTTTTCAATGTTGCGGTTGTTGTTGAATTTTTTGGTGTTTTTCATTGTTGAGGTTGTAGTTGAATTTGTTGGTTTTTTCAATGTTGAGGTTGTTGTTGAATTTGTTGGTGTTTTTCAATGTTGAGGTTGAATTTATTGTTGATTTTCAATATTGAGTTTGTTGTTGAATTTTTTGATGTTATCCATGTTATATTTTGAACTTTTTTGTATTTTTCAATGTTGAGGTTGTTGTTGAATTTGTTGGTTTTTTTCATTGTTGAGGTTGTAGTTTAATTTGTTGGTTTTTTTGAATGTTGAAGTTGTTGTTGAATTTGTTGGTGATTTTCAATATTGAGGTTCTTGTTGAATTTGTTGGCGTTTTTCAATGTTGAGGTTTTTGTTGTATTTGTTGGGTGATTTTCAATGTTGAGTTTGGTTTTGAATTTGTTGGTCTCTTTCAATATTGAGGTTGTTGTTGAATTTGTTGGTGTTTTTCAATGTTGAGCTTGTTGTTGAATTTGTAGGTTTTTTCAATGTTGAGGTTGTTGTTGAATTTGTTGGTGCTTTTCAATGTTGAGGTTGTTGTTGAATTTATTGTTGATTTTCAATATTGAGTTTGTTGTTGAATTTGTTGGTGTTATCAATGTTATATTTTGAACTTTTTTGTATTTTGCAATGTTGAGGTTGTAGTTGAATTTGTTCGTTTTTTCGAATGTTGAAGTTGTTGTTGAATTTGTTGGTGATTTTCAATATTGAGGTTTTTGTTGATTTTGTTGGCGTTTTTCAATGTTGAGGTTTTTTTTGAATTTGTTGGGTGATTTTCAATGTTGAGGTTGTTGTTGAATTTGTTGGTCTCTTTCAATATTGAGGTTGTTGTTGAATTTGTTGGCGTTTTTCAATGTTGAGCTTGTTGTAGAATTTGTAGGTTTTTTCAATGTTGAGGTTGTTGTTGAATTTGTTGGTGTTTTTCAATGTTGAGGTTGTTGTTGAATTAATTGTTGATTTTCAATATTGAGTTTGTTGTTGAATTTATTGGTGTTATCAATGTTATTTTTTGTACTGTTTTGTATTTTTCAATGTTGAGGTTGTTGTTGAATTTGTTGGTGTTATCAATGTTATTTTTTGAAGATTTGTATTTTGTAATGTTGCGGTTGTTTATTTTTCTGGTGTTTTTCATTGTTGAGGTTGTTTTAGTTGTTGGTGTTTTTCAATGTTGAGGTTGCTGTTGATTTTGAAGGTGTATTTCATTGGTGAGGTTGTTGTTGACTTTGTTGGTGTTTTTCAATTTTGCGGTTGTTGTTGAATTTTTTGGTGTTTTTCATTGTTGAGGTTGTAGTTGAATTTGTTGGTTTTTTTCAATGTTGAAGTTGTTGTTGAATTTGTTGGTGATTTTCAATAATGAGGTTCTTGTTGAATTTGTTGGCGTTTTTCAATGTTGAGGATTTGTTGAATTTATTGGGTGATTTTCAATGTTGAGGCTGTTTTTGACTTTGTTGCTCTCTTTCAATATTGAGGTTGTTGTTGAATTTGTTGGTGTTTTTCAATGTTGAGCTTGTTGTTGAATTTGTAGGTTTTTTCAATGTTGAGGTTGTTGTTGAATTTGTTGGTGTATTTCAATGTTGAGGTTGTTGTTGAATTTATTGTTGATTTTCAATATTGAGTTTGTTGTTGAATTTGGTGGTGTTATCAATGTTATATTTTGAACTTTTTTGTATTTTTCAATGTTGAGGTTGTTGTTGAATTTGTTGGTATTTTTCATTGTTGAGGTTCTTGTTTAAATTGTTGGTGTCATCAATGTTTTTTGTTGATCTTGTTTTTATTTTTAAAAGTGAAGGTTGTTGTTGAGTTTGATTGTGTTCTTCAGTGTTGAGGTTGGTCAATTTGTTGGTGTTTTTCAATGTAGTGGTTGTTGTTGAATTTGTTGGTGATTTTCAAT
Source organism: Cetorhinus maximus (assembly GCF_964194155.1). NCBI lineage: Eukaryota > Metazoa > Chordata > Chondrichthyes > Lamniformes > Cetorhinidae > Cetorhinus > Cetorhinus maximus. Next base: position 105,733 of record NW_027596936.1, on the reverse strand, counting down.
ATTGAAGTTGTTTTTGAATTTGTTGGTGATTTTCAATATTGAGGTTTTTGTTGATTTTGTTGGCGTTTTTCAATGTTGATGTTTTTTTTGAATTTGTTGGGTGATTTTCAATGTTGAGGTTGTTGTTGAATTTGTTGGTCTCTTTCAATATTGAGGTTGTTGTTGAATTTGTTGGCGTTTTTCAATGTTGAGCTTGTTGTAGAATTTGTAGGTTTTTTCAATGTTGAGGTTGTTGTTGAATTTGTTGGTGTTTTTCAATGTTGAGGTTGTTGTTGAATTAATTGTTGATTTTCAATATTGAGTTTGTTGTTGAATTTATTGGTGTTATCAATGTTATTTTTTGTACTGTTTTGTATTTTTCAATGTTGTGGTTGTTGTTGAATTTGTTGGTGTTATCAATGTTATTTTTTGAAGATTTGTATTTTGTAATGTTGCGGTTGTTTATTTTTCTGGTGTTTTTCATTGTTGAGGTTGTTTAAGTTGTTGGTGTTTTTCAATGTTGAGGTTGCTGTTGATTTTGAAGGTGTATTTCATTGGTGAGGTTGTTGTTGAATTTGTTGGTGTTTTTCAATTTTGCGGTTGTTGTTGAATTTTTTGGTGTTTTTCATTGTTGAGGTTGTAGTTGAATTTGTTGGTTTTTTTCAATGTTGAAGTTGTTGTTGAATTTGTTGGTGATTTTCAATATTGAGGTTCTTGTTGAATTTGTTGGTGATTTTCAATGTTGAGGTTTTTGTTGAATTTATTGGGTGATTTTCAATGTTGAGGCTGTTTTTGACTTTGTTGCTCTCTTTCAATATTGAGGTTGTTGTTGAATTTGTTGGTGTTTTTCAATGTTGAGCTTGTTGTTGAATTTGTAGGTTTTTTCAATGTTGAGGTTGTTGTTGAATTTGTTGGTGTATTTCAATGTTGAGGTTGTTGTTGAATTTATTGTTGATTTTCAATATTGAGTTTGTTGTTGAATTTGGTGGTGTTATCAATGTTATATTTTGAACTTTTTTGTATTTTTCAATGTTGAGGTTGTTGTTGAATTTGTTGGTATTTTTCATTGTTGAGGTTCTTGTTTAAATTGTTGGTGTCATCAATGTTTTTTGTTGAACTTGTTTTTATTTTTAAAAGTGAAGGTTGTTGTTGAGTTTGATTGTGTTCTTCAGTGTTGAGGTTGTTCAATTTGTTGGTGTTTTTCAATGTAGTGGTTGTTGTTGAATTTGTTGGTGATTTTCAATATTGAGGTTGTTGTTGAATTTATTGGTGTTTTTCAATGTTGAGGTTGTTGTTGAATTTGTTGGTTTTTTTAATGTTGAGGTTGTTGTTGAATTTGTTTGTGTTTTTCAATGTTGAGGTTGTTGTTGAATTTATTGTTGATTTTCAATATTGAGTTTGTTGTTGAATTTGTTGGTGCTTTTCAATGTTGAGGTTGTTGTTGAATTTGATGGTATTTATCGATGTTGAGGTTGTTGTTGAATTTGTTGGTGTTTTTCATTGTTGAGATTGTTGTTGAATTTGTTGCTGCTTTTCAATGTTGAGGTTGCAGTTGAATTTGTTGGTGTTTTTCATTGTTGAGGTTGTTGTTGAATTGGTTGGTGATTTTCGTTGTTGATGTTGTAGTTGAATTTGTTGGTGTTTTTCAATGTTGAGGTTGTTGTTGAATTTGTTGCTGTTATCAATGTAATTTTTTGAACATTTATTGAAGTTTGAAAGTTGAGCTTGTTCGTGAATTTGTGGGTTGTTTTTAATGTGGAGATTGTTGTTGACTTTGTTGGTGTTTTTAAATGTTGAGATTATTGTTGAATTTATTGGTGTTTTTCAATGTTGATGTTTTTATTGGATTTGTTGGTGTTATCAATGATTTTGTTGAACTTTTTCTCTTCCTTTATAAGTTGAGGTTGTTTTTGAATTCGTTGGTTTTTTCAATGTTGAAGTTGTTGTTGAATTTGTTGGCTGATTTTCAATGTTGAGGTTGTTGTTGAATTTGTTGGTGTCTTTCAATATTAAGGTTGTTGTTGAACTTGTTGGTGTTTTTCAATGTTCAGGTTGTTGTTATATTTGTTGGTGTTCTTAAATGTTGATTTTGTTGAATTTGTTGGCGATTTTCAATATTGAGGTTGTTGTTGAATTTGTTGGTGTCAGCAATGTTACTTTTTGAACTATTTGTATTTTTGAAAGTTGAGATTGTTGTTGAATTTGTTGGTTTTTTTCAATTTTGAGGTTGTTGTTGATTTTATTGGTGTTTTTAATTTGGAGATTGTTGTTGAATTTGTTGGTGTTTTTAAATGTTGAGATTGTTGTTGAATTTGTTGGTGTTTTTCAATGTTGAGGTTTTTATTGAATTTGTTGGTGTTATCAATGATTTTGTTGAAGTTTTTGGTTGTTGTTGAATTCGTTGGTTTTTTCATAGTTGAAGTTGTTGTTGAATTTGTTGGCTGATTTTCAATGTTGAGGTTGTTGTTGAATTTGTTGGTGTCTTTCAATATTGAGGTTGTTGTTGAATTTTTTTGCGTTTTTCAATGTTGAGGTTGTTGTTATATTTGTTGGTGTTCTTAAATGTTGATTTTGTTGAATTTGTTGGTGATTTTCAATATTGAGGTTGTTGTTGAATTTGTTGGTGTCAGCAATGTTTCTTTTTGAACTATTTGTACTTTTGAAAGATGAGATTGTTGTTGAATTTGTTGGTTCTTTTCAATGTTAATTCAATGAATTTGTTCGTGTTATCAATGTTATACTTTTTCTCTTCTTTTAAAAGTTGAGGATGTTGATGAATTTGTTGGTGTTTTTCTTTGTTGAGGTTGTTGTTGAATTGGTTGGTATTTTTGACTGTTGATGTTGTTATTGAATTTGTTGGTGTTTTTCGTTGTTGAGGTTGTCGTCGAATTTGTTGGTTTTTTTTCAATGTTGAGGTTGTTGTTGAATTTGTTGCTGTTATCAATGTAATTTTTTGAACATTTATTGTATTTTTGAATGTTGAGCTTGTTGGTGAATTTGTGGGTTGTTTTTAGTGTGGAGATTGTTGTTGAATTTATTGGTGTTTTTCAATGTTGAGGTTTTTATTGAATTTGTTGGTGTTATCAATGATTTTGTTGAACTTTTTCTCTTCTTTTAAAAGTTGAGGATGTTGTTGAATTCGTTGGTTTTTTCAATGTTGAAGTTGTTGTTGAATTTGTTTGCTGATTTTCAAAGTTGAGGTTGTTGTTGAATTTGTTGGTGTCTTTCAATATTGAAGTTGTTGTTGAATTTGTTGGGGTTTTTCAACGTTGAGGTTGTTGTTATATTTGTTGGTGTTTTTAAATGTTGATTTAGTTGAATTTGTTGGTGATTTTCAATTTTGAGGTTGTTGTTGAATTTGTTGGTGTCAGCAATGTTTCTTTTTGAACTATTTGTATTTTTGAAAGTTGAGATTGTTGTTGAATTTGTTGGTTTTTTTAAATGTTAATTCAATGAATTTGTTCGTGTTATCAATGTTATACTTTTTCTCTTCTTTTAAAATTTGAGGATGTTGATGAATTTGTTGGTGTTTTTCTTTGTTGAGGTTGTTGTTGAATTGGTTGGTATTTTTGACTGTTGATGTTGTTATTGAATTTGTTGCTGTTTTTCGTTGTTGAGGTTGTCGTCGAATTTGTTGGTTTTTTTTCAATGTTGAGGTTGTTGTTGAATTTGTTGCTGTTATCAATGTAATTTTTTGAACATTTATTGTATTTTTGAATGTTGAGCTTGTTGGTGAATTTGTGGGTTGTTTTTAGTGTGGAGATTGTTGTTGAATTTCTTGGTGTTTTTAAATGTTGAGATTGTTGTTGAATTTATTGGTGTTTTTCAATGTTGAGGTTTTTATTGGATTTGTTGGTGTAATCAATGATTTTGTTGAACTTTTTCTCTTCTTTTAAAAGTTGAGGATGTTGTTGAATTCGTTGGTTTTTTCAATGTTGAAGTTGTTGTTGAATTTGTTTGCTGATTTTCAATGTTGAGGTTGTTGTTGAATTTGTTGGTGTCTATCAATATTGAAGTTGTTGTTGAATTTGTTGGCGTTTTTCAACGTTGAGGTTGTTGTTATATTTGTTGGTGTTTTTAAATGTTGATTTAGTTGAATTTGTTGGTGATTTTCAATATTGAGGTTCTTGTTGAATTTGTTGGTGTCAGCAATGTTACCTGTTGAACTATTTGTATTTTTGAAAGTTGAGATTGTTGTTGAATTTGTTGGTTTTTTTCAATGTAGAGGTTGTTGTTCAATTTGTTGGTGATTTTCATTGTTGAGGTTTTTGTTGAATTTGTTGGTGTTATCAATGTTTTATTTGAACTTTTTCTCTTCTTTTAAAAGTTGAGGTTGGTGTTGGTGTTTTTCAACATTGAGCTTGTTGTTGAATTTGTTGGTTTTTTCAATATTGAGGTGGTTGTTGAATTTGTTGGTTTTTTTCAATGTTGAGGTTGTTGTTGAATTTGTTGTTAGTTTTCATTATTGAATTTGCTGTTGCATTTTTGCGTGTTATCAACGTTATTTTTTGAACTATTTGTATTTTTGAAAGTTGAGATTGTTGTTGAATTTGTTGGTTTTTTTCAATGTTGAGGTTGTTGATGAATTTGTAGGTTTTTTTCAATGTTGAGGTTGTTGTTGAATTTGTTGTTGATTTTCAATATTGAGTTTGTTGTTGAATTTGTAGGTGTTATTAATGTTAATTTTTGAAATTTTTTGTAGTTTTCAATGTTAAGGTTGTTGTGGAATTTGTTGGTGTTATCAATGTTATTTTTTGAACTTTTTGTATTTTTCAATGTTGAGGTTGTTGTTGAATTTGTTGGTGTTTTTCAATGTTAAGGTTGTTGTTGAATTTGTTGGTGTTATCAATGTTTTATTTGAACTTTTTCTCTTCTTTTAAAAGTTGAGGTTGTTGTTCAATTTGTTGGTGTTTTTCAACGTTGAGCTTGTTGTTGAATTTGTTGTTTTTTTCAGTGTTGTGGTTGTTGTTGGATTTGTTGTTAATTTACACTATTGAGTTTGCTGTTGAATTTGTTGGTGTTATCAATGTTTTTATTTTGAACTGTTTTGGATTTTTTAATGTTGCGGTTGTTTATTTTTCTGGTGTTTTTCATTGTTGAGGTTGTTTAAGTTGTTGGTGTTTTTCAATGTTGAGGTTGTTGTTGAATTTGAAGGTGTTTTTCATTGTTGAGGTTGTTGTTGAATTTGTTGGTGTTTTTCAATGTTGAGGTTGTTGTTGAATTTTTTGGTGTTTTTCATTGTTGAGGTTGTAGTTGAATTTGTTGGTTTTTTTCAATGTTGAAGTTGTTGTTGAATTTGTTTGGTGATTTTCAATATTGAGGTTCTTGTTGAATTTGTTGGCGTTTTTCAATGTTGAGGTTTTTGTTGAATTTGATGGTGTTTATTGATGTTGAGCTTGTTGTTGAATTTGTTGGTTTTTTTAATGTTGAGGTTGTTGTTGAATTTGTTTGTGTTTTTCAATGTTGAGGTTGTTGTTGAATTTATTGTTGATTTTCAATATTGAGTTTGTTGTTGAATTTGTTGGTGCTTTTCAATGTTGAGGTTGTTGTTGAATTTGATGGTATTTATCGATGTTGAGGTTGTTGTTGAATTTGTTGGTGTTTCTCATTGTTGAGATTGTTGTTGAATTTGTTGCTGCTTTTCAATGTTGAGGTTGCAGTTGAATTTGTTGGTGTTTTTCATTGTTGAGGTTGTTGTTGAATTGGTTGGTGATTTTCGTTGTTGATGTTGTAGTTGAATTTGTTGGTGTTTTTCAATGTTGAGGTTGTTGTTGAATTTGTTGCTGTTATCAATGTAATTTTTTGAACATTTATTGAAGTTTGAAAGTTGAGCTTGTTCGTGAATTTGTGGGTTGTTTTTAATGTGGAGATTGTTGTTGAATTTGTTGGTGTTTTTAAATGTTGAGATTATTGTTGAATTTATTGGTGTTTTTCAATGTTGATGTTTTTATTGAATTTGTTGGTGTTATCAATGATTTTGTTGAACTTTTTCTCTTCCTTTATAAGTTGAGGTTGTTTTTGAATTCGTTGGTTTTTTCAATGTTGAAGTTGTTGTTGAATTTGTTGGTGTCTTTCAATATTAAGGTTGTTGTTGAACTTGTTGGCGTTTTTCAATGTTCAGGTTGTTGTTATATTTGTTGGTGTTCTTAAATGTTGATTTTGTTGAATTTGTTGGCGATTTTCAATATTGAGGTTGTTGTTGAATTTGTTGGTGTCAGCAATGTTACTTTTTGAACTATTTGTATTTTTGAAAGTTGAGATTGTTGTTGAATTTGTTGGTTTTTTTCAATTTTGAGGTTGTTGTTGATTTTGTTGGTGTTTTTAAATGTTGAGGTTGTTGTTGAATTTGTTGGTGTTATCAATATTTTTGTTGAACTTGTTTGTATTTTTAAAAGTTAAGGTTGTTGTTCAATTTGTTGTTGATTTTCAATGTTGAGGTTGTTCAATTTGTTGGTGTTTTTCAATGTTGAGGTTGTTGTTGAATTTGTTGGTGATTTTCAATATTGAGATTGTTGTTGAATTTGTTTGCGTTTTTCAACGTAGCGGTTGTTGTTGAATTTTTTGTTGTTTTTCATTGTTGAGGTTGTAGTTGAATTTGTTGGTTTTTTTCAATGTTGAGTTTGTTTTTCAATTTGTTGGTCTCTTTCAATAATGAGGTTGTTGTTGAATTTGTTGGTGTTTTTCAATGTTGAGCTTGTTGTTGAATTTGTAGGTTTTTTTCAATTTTGAGGTTGTTGTTGAATTTGTTGGTGTTTTTCAATGTTGAGGTTGTTGTCGAATTTGTTGGTGTTTTTCAATGTTGAGGTTGTTGTTGGATTTGTTGCTGTTATCAGTGTTATTTTTTGAACATTTACTGTATTTTTGAAAGTTGAGCTTGTTGGTGAATTTGTTGGTGATTTTCAATATTGAGGTTGTTGTTGAATTTGTTGGTGTTTAACAATGTTGAGGTTATTGTTGAATTTTTTTAGTAATTTTCAATATGGATGTTGTTGAATTTGTTGGTGATTTTGAATGTTGAGGTTGTTGTTGAATTTGTTGATGTTTTCAATGTTTTTTTGGAACTTTTTCTCTTCTTTTAAAAGTTGAGGTTGTTGTTCAATTTGTTGGTGTTTTTCAACGTTGAGCTTGTTGTTGCATTTGTTGTTTTTTTCAATTTTAAGGTTGATGTTGAATTTGTTGGAGATTTTCAATGTTGAGGTTGTTGTTGAATTTGTTGATAATTTTCAGTATTGAGTTTGATGTTGAATTTGTTGTTGTTATCAATGTTATTTTTTGAACTTTTTTGTATTTTTCAACGTTGAGGTTGTTGTTGAATTTGTTGGTGTTATCAATGTTATTTTTTGAACATTTGTATTTTTTAATGTTCCTGTTGTTTATTTTTCTGTTGTTTTTCATTGTTGAGGTTGTTGAAGTTGTTGGTGTTTTTCAATGTTGAGGTTGTCGTTGAATTTGTTGGTTTTTTTCAATGTTGCGGTTGTTGTTGAATTTTTTGGTGTTTTTCATTGATGAGGTTGTTGTTGAATTTGTTGTTTTTTTTCAATGTTGAAGTGGTTTTTGAATTTGTAGGTGATTTTCAATATTGAGGTTCTTGTTGGATTTGTTGGCATTTTTCAATGTTGAGGTTGTTTTTGAATTTGTTGGGTGATTTTCAATGTTGAGGTTGTTTTAGAATTTGTTGGTCTCTTTCAATATTGACGTTGTTGTTGAATTTGTAGGTTTTTTTCAGTGTTGAGGGTGTTGTTGAATTTGTTAGTTTTTTTCAATGTTGAGGTTGTTGTTGATTTTGTTGGTGTTTTTAAATGTTGAGGTTGTTGTTGAATTTGTTGTTGTTATCAATATTTTTGTTGAACTTGTTTGTATTTTTAAAAGTTAAGGTTGTTGTTGAATTTGTTGGTGATTTCAATGTTGAGGTTGTTCAATTTGTTGGTGTTTTTCAATGTTGAGGCTGTTGTTGAATTTGTTGGAGATTTTCAATATTGAGATTGTTGTTGAATTTGTTGGCGTTTTTCAATGTAGCGGTTGTTGTTGAATTTTTTGGTGTTTTTCATTGTTGAGGATGTATTTGAATTTGTTGGTTTTTTTCAATGTTGAGTTTGTTTTTCAATTTGTTGGTCTCTTTCAATATTGAGGTTGTTGTTGAATTTGTTGGTGTTTTTCAATGTTGAGCTTGTTGTTGAATTTGTAGGTTTTTTTCAATGTTGAGGTTGTTGTTGAATTTGTTGCTGTTATCAGTGTTATTTTTTGAACATTTACTGTATTTTTGAAAGTTGAGCTTGTTGGTGAATTTGTTGGTGATTTTCAATATTGAGGTTGTTGTTGAATTTGTTGGTGTTATCAATGTTTTTTTGGAACTTTTTCTCTTCTTTTAAAAGTTGAGTTTGTTGTTCAATTTGTTGGTGTTTTTCAACGTTGAGCTTGTTGTTGCATTTGTTGGTTTTTTCAATTTTGAGGTTGATGTTGAATTTGTTGGTGTTTTTCAATGTTGAGGTTGTTGTTGAATTTATTGTTGATTTTGAATATTGAGTTTGTTGTTGAAATTCTTGGTGTTATCAATGCTTTTTTTTGAACTTTTTTGTATTTTTCAATGTTGAGGTTGTTGTTGAATTTGTTGGTGTTATCAATTTTTTTTTGAACTTTTTCTCTTCTTTTAAAAGTTGAGGTTGTTGTTGAATTTGTTGGTAATTTTCATTGTTGAGGTTGTTGAATTTGTTGGTGTTTTTAAATGTTGAATTTGTTGGTGATTTTCAATATTGAGGTTGTTGTTGAATTTGTTGGTTTTTTTCAATGAAGAGGTCGTTGATGAATTTGTAGGTTTTTTTCAATGTTGAGGTTGTTGTTGAATTTGTTGTTGATTTTCAATCTGGAGTTTGTTGTTGAATTTGTTGGTGTTATCAATGGTACTTTTTGAAATTTTTTGTAGTTTTCAATGTTGAGGTTGTTGTAGAATTTGTTGGTGTTATCCTTGTTATTTTTTGAATTTTTTTGTATTTTTCAATGTTGAGGTTGTTGTTGAATTTGTTGTTGTTTTTCATTGTTAAGGTTGTTGTTGAATTTGTTGGTGTTATCAATGTTTTTTTTTAACTTTTTCTCTTCTTTTAAAAGTTGAGGTTGTTGTTCAATTTGTTGGTGTTTTTCAACGTTGAGGTTGTTGTTGAATTTGTTGTTAATTTTCGCTATTGAGTTTGCTGTTGAATTTGTTGGTGTTATCAATGTTATTTTTTGACCATTTGTATTTTTTAATGTTGCAGTTGTTTATTTTTCTGGTGTTTTTCATTGTTGTGGTTGTTTAAGTTGTTGGTGTTTTTCAATGTTGAGGTTGTTGTTGAATTTGTTGGTTTTTTTCAATGTTGAGGTTGTTGTTGAATTTGTTGGTTTTTTTCAATGTTGAGGTTGTTGTTGAATTTGTTGTTAATTTTCACTATTGAGTTTGCTGTTGAATTTGTTGGAGTTATCAATGTTATTTTTTGAACTGTTTTGTATTTTTCAAAGTTGAGGTTGTTGTTCTATTTGTTGGTGTTATCAATGTTATTTTTTGAACATTTGTATTTTTTAATTTTTGGAGTTGTTTATTTTTCTGGTGTTTTTCATTGTTGAGGTTGTTTAAGTTGTTGGTGTTTTTCAATGTTGACGTTGTTGTTGAATTTGAGGGTGTTTTTCTTTGTTGAGGTTGTAGTTGAATTTGTTGGTTTTTTTCAATGTTGAGGTTGTTGTTGAATTTGTTGGTGTTTTTCAATGTTGAGGTTGTTGTTGAATTTTTTGGTATTTTTCAATGTTAATTCAATGAATTTGTTCGTCTTATCAATGTTATACTTTTTCTCTTCTTTTAAAAGTCGAGTTTGTTGATGAATTTGATGGTGTTTTTCAATGTTGAGGTTGTTGTTGAATTTGTTGGTATTTTTCAATGTTAATTCAATGAATTTGTTCGTCTTATCAATGTTATACTTTTTCTCTTCTTTTAAAAGTCGAGGTTGTTGATGAATTTGATGGTGTTTTTCAATGTTGAGGTTGTTGTTGAATTTGTTGGTGTTTTTCATTGTTGAGGTTGTATTTGAATTTGTTGGTTTTTTTCAATGTTGAGTTTGTTTTTCAATTTGTTGGTCTCTTTCAATATTGAGGTTGTTGTTGAATTTTTTTGGTGTTTTTCAATGTTGAGCTTGTTGTTGAATTTGTAGGTTTTTTTCAATGTTGAGGTTGTTGTTGAATTTGTTGGTGTTTTTCAATGTTGAGGTTGTAGTCGAATTTGTTGGTGTTTTTCAATGTTGAGGTTGTTGTTGAATTTGTTGGTGTTTTACAATGTTGAGGTTATTGTTGAATTTTTTGGTAATTTTCAATATGGATGTTGTTGAAGTTGTAGGTGATTTTGAATGTTGAGGTTGTTGTTGAATTTGTTGATGTCTTTCAATATTTAGCTTGTTGAATTTTTTTGTGTTTTTCATTGTTGAGGTTGTTGTTGAATTTGTTGGTGTTATCAATTTTTTTTTGGAACTTTTTCTCTTCTTTTAAAATTTGAGGTTGTTGTTGAATTTGTTGATGTTTTTCAATGTTGAGTTTGCTGTTGAAATTGTTGGTATTATCAATTTTTTTTTTGTTGAAGTTGTTTGTATTTTTAAAAGCTTAGTTTGCTGTTGAATTGTGTTGCGTTTTTTGATGTTGTGGTTGTTGTTGAATTTTTTGTTAATTTTCAATATTGAGTTTGCTGTTGAATTCGTTGGTGTTATCAATGTTATTTTTTGAACTTTTTTGTATTTTTCAATGTTGCGGTTGGTTATTTTTCTGATGTTTTTCATTGTTGAGGTTGTTGAAGTTGATGGTGTTTTTCAATGTTGAGGTTGTTGTTCAATTTGTTGGTGTTTTTCATTGTTGAGTTTGTTGATGAATTTGTGGGTGTTTTTCAATGTTGCGGTTGTTGTTTTGTTTTTGGTGTATTTAATTCTTGATTTTGTTGTTGAATTTGTTGGTGATTTTCAATATTGAAGTTGTTGAATTTGTTGGGTGATTTTCAACGTTGAGGTTGTAGTTGAATTTGTTGGTTTCTTTCAATATTGAGGTTGTTGTTGAATTTTGGTGTTTTTCAATGTTGATCTTGTTGTTGAATTTGTTGGTGACTTTCAATATTGTGGTTTTTGTTGAATTTGTTGGCGTTTTTCAATGTTGTGGTTTTGTGGAATTTGTTGGTGTTATCAATGTTATTTTTGAACTTTTTCTCTTCTTTTAAAAGTTGAGGTTATTGTTGAATTTGTTGGTGTTTTTCAATGTTGAGGTTGTTGTTCAATTTGTTGGTGATTTTCAATATTGAGGTTGTTGTTGAATCTGTTGGCGTTTTACAATGTTGAGGTTATTGTTGAATTTTTTGGTAATTTTCAAGATGGATGTTGTTGAATTTGTTGGTGATTTTGAATGTTGAGGTTGTTGTTGATTTTGTTGGTGTTTTTCAATGTTGAGGTTGTTGTTGAATTCGTTGGTTATTTCCAATATTGAGTTTTTTGTTGAAATTGTTGGTGTTATCAATCTTTTTTTGTTGAAGTTGTTTGTATTTTTAAAAGCTTAGTTTATTGTTGATTTGTGTGGCGTTTTTCAATGTTGAGGTTGTGGTTCAATTTGTTGGTGTTTTTCAATGTTGAGGTAGTTGTTGAATTTTTCGGCGTTTTTAATTGTTGATTTTGTTGTTGAATTTGTTGGTGATTTTCAATATTGAAGTTGTTGCATTTGTTGGTGTTTTTCAATGTTGATGTTGTTGTTGAATTTGTTGGTGACTTTCAATATTGAGGTTGTTGTTGAATTTATTGGTGTTTTTCAATGTTGAGGTTGTTGTTGAATTTGTTGGTGTTATCAATGTTTTTTTTGAACTTTTTCTCTTCTTTTAAAAGTTGATGTTGTTGATGAATTTGTTGGTGTTTTTCAATGTTGAGGTTGTTGTTGAATTTTTTGGTGATTTTCAATATTGAGTTGGAAGTTGAATATGTTGGCGTTTTACAATGTTGAGGTTATTGTTGGATTTTTTGATAATTTTCAATATGGATGTTGTTGAATTTGTTGGTGATTTTGAATGTTGAGGTTGTTGTTGAATTTGTTGATTTCTTTCAATATTTAGCTTGTTGTTGAATTTTTTTGTGTTTTTCATTGTTGAGGTTGTTGTTGAATTTGTTGGTGTTATCAATGTATTTTTTTGAACTTTTTCTCATCTTTTAAAATTTGAGGTTGTTGTTGAATTTGTATGTTTTTTTCAATGTTGAGGTTGATGTTGAATTTGTTGGTGATTTTCAATGTTGAGGTTGTTGTTGAATTTGTTGGTGATTTTCAATGTTGAGGTTGTCGTTGAATTTGTTGGTGATTTTCAGTATTGAGGTTGTTGTTGAATTTGTTGGTGTTATCAATGTTATTTTTTGAACTTTTTTGTATTTTTCAATGTAGCGGTTCTTTATTTTTCTGGTGTTTTTCATTGTTGAGGTTGTTGAAGTTGTTGGTGTTTTTCAATGTTGAGGTTGTTGCTGAATTTGTTGGTGTTTTTCATTGTTGAGTTTGTTGTTGAATTTGTTGGGTGATTTTCAATGTTGAGGTTATAGTTGAATTTGTTGGTGTCTTTCAATATTGAGGTTATGGTTGAATTTGCTGGTGTTTTTCAATGTTGATGTTGTTTTTGAATTTGTCGGTGACTTTCAATATTGTGGTTTTTGTTGAATTTGTTGGCGTTTTTCAATGTTGAGGATGTTGTGGAATTTTTTGGTGTTATAAATGTTTTTTTTGATCTTTTTCTCTTCTTTTAAAAGTTGAGGTTGTTGTTGAATTTGTTGGTGTTTTTCAATGTTGATGTTGTTGTTGAATTTGTTGGTGATTTTCAATATTGAGGATGTTGTTGAATTTGTTGGCGTTTTACAATGTTGAGGTTATTGTTGAATTTTTTGGTAATTTTCAACATGGATGTTGTTGAATTTGTTGGTGATTTTGAATGTTGAGGTTGTTGTTGAATTTGATGGTGTTTTTCAATGCTGAGGTTGTTGTTGAATTTGTTGGTTATTTCCAGCATTGAGTTTTTTTGTTGAAATTGTTGGTGTTATCAATCTTTTTTTGTTGAAGTTGTTTGTATTTTTAAAAGCTTAGTTTGTTGTTGATTTGGGTGGCGTTTTTCAATGTTGAGGTTGTAGAATTTATTGGTGTTTTTCATTGTTGAGGTTGCTGTTGAATTTGTTGGTGATTTTCATTGTTGAGGTTTTTGTTGAATTTGTTGGTGTTATCAATGTTTTTTGTGAAGTTTTTCTCTTCTTTAAAAGTTGAGGTTGTTGTTGAATTTTTTGGTGTTTTTCAACGTTGAGCTTGTTGTTGAATTTGTTGCTTTTTTCATTGTTGAGTTTGTTGTTGAATTTTTTGGTGATTTTCAATGTTGAGGTTGTTTTTGAATTTGTTGTTAATTTTCAATATTGAGTTTACTGTTGAATTTGTTGGTGTTATCAATTATATTTTTTGAACTTTTTTGTATTTTTCAATGTTGCGGTTTTTTTATTTTTCTGGTGTTCTTCATTGTTGAGCTTGTTGAAGTTGTTGGTGGTTTTCAATGTTGAGGTTGTTGTTGAATTTTCTGGTTTTTTTCATTTGTTGAGGATGTGGTTGAATTTGTTGGTGTTTTTCAATGTGGCGATAGTTGTTGAATTTTTCATTGTTTTTAATTGTTGATTTTGTTGTTTAATTTGTTGGTGATTTTCAATATTGAAGTTGTTGAATTTGTTGGGTGATTTTCAACGTGAGGTTGTAGTTGAATTTGTTGGTGTCTTTCAATATGGAGGTTGTTGTTGAATTTGCTGGTGTTTTTCAATGTTGATGTTGTTGTTGAATTTGTTGGTGACTTTCAATATTGTGGTTTTTGTTGAATTTGTTGGCGTTTTTCAATGTTGAGGTTGTTGTGGAATTTGTTGGTGTTATAAATGTTTTTTTTGAACATTTTCCCTTCTTTTAAAAGTTGAGGTTGTTGTTGAATTTGTTGCTGATTTTCAATATTGAGGTTGTTGTTGAATTTGTTGGCGTTTTACAATGTTGAGGTTATTGTTGAATTTTTTGGTAATTTTCAAGATGGATGTTGTTGAATTTGTTGGTGTTTTTCAATGTTGAGGTTGTTGTTGAATTTGTTGGTGTTTTTCAATGTTGAGGTTGTTGTTGAATTTGTTGGTTATTTCCAACATTGAGTTTTTTGTTGAAATTGTTGGTGTTATCAATGTTTTTTTTTGAAGTTGTTTGTATTTTTAAAAGCTTAGTTTGTTGTTGATTTCTGTGGCGTTTTTCAATGTTGAGGTTGTTGTTGAGTTTGTTTTTGATTTTCATTATTGAGGTTGTTAAATTTGTTGGTGTTATCATTGATATTTTTTGAACTTCTTTGCATTATGCAATGTTGATGTTGAATTTGTAGGTTTGTTTCAATGTTGAGGTTGTTGTTGAATTTGTTGGTGATTTCCAATATTGTGGTTGTTGTTGAATTTTTTGGTGTTATCAATGTTTGTTTTTGGACTTTTTTGTATTTTTCAATGTTGAGGTTGTTGAATTTGTTCATATTTTTCAATGTTGAGGTTGTTGTTGCATTTGTTGCTATTTTCAATGTTATTTTTTGAACTTTTTGTATTTTTCAATTTTTAGGTTCTGGTTGAATTTGTTGGTGTTTTTCAATGTTGAGGTTGTTGTTGCATATTATGGTGTTTTTAATTGTTGAGTTGTTGTTTAATTTGTTGGTGATTTTCAATGTTGTGGTTGTTGTATTTATTGGTATTTTTCATTGTTGAGGTTTTCGTTGAGTAAGTTGGTGATTTTCAATGTTGAGGTTGTTGAATTTATTGGTGTTTTTCATTGTTGAAGTTGTTGTTGAATGTGTTGGTATTTTTGAATGTTGAGGTTGTTGTTGAATTTGTTGTTGTTTTTCATTGTTGATGTTTTAGATGAAGTTGTTGGTGTTTTTCAATGTTGAGGTTTTTGTTGAACTTGTTGCTGTTAACAATGTTATTTTTTAAACATTTACTATAGTTTTGAAAGTTGAGGTTTTTGTTGAATTTGTTGGTTTTTTTTCAATGTTGAGTTTGTTGTTGAATTTGCTGGTGTTTTTCAACGTTGAGGTTGTTGTTGAATTTGTTGCTGTTTTTCACTGTTGATTTTGTTGAATTTGTTGGTGATTTTCAATATTGAGTTCGTTGTTGAATTTGTTGGTGTCATTCATGTTATTTTTTGAACTGTTTTGTATTTTTCAATGTTGAGGTTGTTGTTGAATTTTTTGGTGTTTTTCATTGTTGAGGTTGTTGAAGTTGTTGGTGTTTTTCAATGTTGAGGTTGATGTTGAATTTGTTGGTGTATTTCAATGTTGAGGTTGTTGTTGAATTTGTTGA
The DNA here is from genome assembly GCF_964194155.1 of Cetorhinus maximus. Taxonomy (NCBI): domain Eukaryota; kingdom Metazoa; phylum Chordata; class Chondrichthyes; order Lamniformes; family Cetorhinidae; genus Cetorhinus; species Cetorhinus maximus. Next base: position 90,398 of record NW_027596936.1, on the reverse strand, counting down.
TTTTTTGCAATGTTGATGTTGAATTTGTTGGTGATTTTCAATATTGAGATTTTGTTAAATTTGTTGCTGTTATCAATCTTTTTTTGTTGAATTTGTTTGTATTTATAAAAGCTGAGTTTGTTGTTGAATTGGTTGGCTTTTTTAAATTTTGAAGTTGTTGTTGAATTTGTTGGTGTTTTTCAATATTGAGGTTGATGTTGAATTTGTAGGTGTTTTTCAATGTTGAGGTTGTTTTTGAATTTGTTTGTGATTTCCAATATTGTGGATGTTGTTGAATTTGATGGTGTTATCAATGTTATTTTTTGAACTGTTTTGTATTTTTCAATGTTGAGGTTATTGTGGAATTTGTTGCTGTTATCAATGTTATTTTTTGTACTCGTTTCTATTTTTCAATTTTGTGGTTCTGGTTGAATTTGTTGGTGTTTTTCAATGTTGACGTTGTTGAATTTATTGGTGTCATTCATTGTTGAGGTTGTGGTTGAATTTTTTGGTATTTTTGAATGTTGAGGTTGTTGTTGAATTTGTTGTTGTTTTTCATTGTTGAGGTTGTAGTTGAAGTTGTTGGTGTTTATGAATGTTGAGGTTGTTGTTGAATTTTTTTCTGTTATCAATGTTATTTTTTGAACATTTATTATTGTTTTGAAAGTTGAGATTCTTGTTGAATTTGTTGGTATTTTTGTGTGTTGAGGTTGTTGTTGAATTTGTTGTTGTTTTTCATTGTTGATGTTTTGGAGGAAGTTGTTGGTGTTTTTCAATGTTGAGGTTTTTGTTGAATTTATTGGTGTTCTTCAATGTTGAGGTTGTTGTTGAATTCGTTGGTGTTTTTCAATGTTGATTTTGTTGAATTTGTTGGTGATTTTCAATATTGAATTTGTTGTTGAATTTGTTGGTGTTATTAATGTTATTTTTTGAACTTTTTTGTATTTTTCAATGTTGAGGTTGCTATTGAATATTTTGGTGTTTTTAATTGTTGAGGTTGTTAAAGTTGTTGGTGTTTTTCAATGTTGAGGTTGTTGTTGAATTTGTTGTTATTTTTAAATTTTGCAGTTGTTGTTGAATTTGTTGGTCTTTTTCTTTGTTGAGGTTGTTGTTGAATTTGTTGGTGTTTTTCAATATTGAGGTTGTTGTTGAATTTGTTGGTGTTTTTCAATGTTGAGGTTGTTGTTGAAATTATTGGTGTTTTTCAATGCTGAGGTTGTTGTTGAATTCGTTGGTGTTTTTCAATGTTGATTTTCTTGAATTTGTTGGTGATTTTCAATATTGAGTTTGTTGTTGAATTTGTTGGTGTTATTAATGTTATTTTTTGAACTTTTTTGTATTTTTCAATGTTGAGGTTGTTGTTGAATTTTTTGGTGTTTTTCATTGTTGAGGTTGTTGAATTTGTTGGTGTTTTTCAAATATGAGGTTGTTGTTGAATTTGTTGGTGTTTTTCAACGTTGAGGTTGTTTTTGAATATGTTGGTATATCAACGTTATTTTTTGAACTTTTTTCTATTTTTCAATGTTGAGGTAGTTGTTGAATTTGTTGTTATTTTTAAATTTTGCAGTTGTTGTTGAATTTGTTGGTGTTTGTCTTTGTTGAGGTTGTTGTTGAATTTCTTGGTGTCTTTCAATATTGAGGTTGTTCTTGAATTAGAGGCTGTTTTTCTATATTGATGTTGTTGTTGAATTTGTTGGTTACTTTCAATATTGAAGTTGTTTTTGAATTTGTTGGTGTTATCAATGCTCTTTTTTAAACTTTTTTTATTTTTGAAAGTTGAGCTTGTTGTTGAATTTGTTGGTGTTTTTCAATGTTGTGGTTGTTATTGAATTTATTGGTGATTTTCAATGTTGAGATTCTTGTTGATTTTGATGGTTTTTTGCACTGTTGATGTTGTTGAATTTGTTTGTTTATTTTCAATATTGAGTTTGTTGTTGAATTTGTTCGTGTTATCAATCTTTTTTTGTTGAAGTTGTTTGTACTTTTAAAAGCTTAGTTTGTTGTTGAATTGGGTGGCGTTTTTCAATGTTGAGGTTGTTGTTGAATTTGTTTTTGATTTTCATTATTGAGGTTGTTGAATTTGTAGGTCTTATCATTGTTATTTTTCGAGCTTCTTTGCATTATGCAATGTTGAGGTTGATGTTGAATTTGTTGGTGATTTCCAATATTGTGGTTATTGTTGAATTTGTTGGTGTTATCAATGTTATTTTTTGGACTTTTTTGTATTTTTCAATGTTGAGGTTGTTGAATTTGTTCTTATTTTTCAATGTTGAGGTTGTTGTTGAATTTGTTGCTATTATCAATGTTATTTTTTGAACTTTTTTGTATTTTTCAGTTTTGAGGTTCTGGCTGAATTTGTTGGTGTTTTTGAATGTTGAGGTTGTTGTTGAATTTCTTGTTGTTTTTCATTGTTGATGTTTTCGATGAAGTTGTTGGTGTTTTTCAATGTTGCCGTTTTTGTTGAATTTGTTGCTGTTATCAATGTTATTTTTTGAACATTTATTATTGTTTTGAAAGTTGAGGTTGTTGTTGAATTTGTTGGTGTTTTTCAATGTTGAGGTTGTTGTTGAATTTGTTGGTGACATTGAATATTGAGGTTGTTGTTGAATTTGTTGTTGTTATCAATGCTCTTTTTTGATCTTTTTTGTATTTTTGAAAGTTGAGCTTCTTGTTGAATATGTTTGTGTTTTTGAATGTTGTGGTTGTTGTTGAATTTATTGATGATTTTCAACGTTGAGGTTGTTATTGAATTTGTTGATTTTTTGCAATGTTGATGTTGTTGAATTTGTTGGTGATTTCCAATATTGAGCTTTTGTTAAATTTGTTGGTGTTATCAAACTTTTTTTGTTGAAGTTGTTTGTATTTTTAAAAGCTGAGTTTGTTGTTGAATTGGTTGGCGTTTTTCAATGTTGAGGTTGTTGTTGAATTTGTTGGTGATTTCAATATTGAGGTTGATGTTGAATTTGTAGGTGTTTTTCAATGTTGAGGTTGTTTTTGAATTTGTAGGTGTTTTTCAATGTTGAGCTTGTTGTTGAATTTGTTTGTGATTTCCAATATTGTGGTTGTAGTGGAATTTGTTGCTGTTATCAATGTTATTTTTTTTACTTTTTTGTATTTTCCAATTTTGAGGTTCTGGTTGAATATGTTGGTTTTTTTCAATGTTGACGTTGTTGAATTTATTGGTGTTATTCATTGTCGAGGTTGTTGTTGAATTTGTTGTTGTTTTTCATTGTTGAGGTTTTGGATGAAGTTGTTGGTGTTTTTCAATGTTAAGGTTTTTGTTGAATTTGTTGCTGTTATCAATGTTATTTTTTGAACATTTATTATAGTTTTGAAAGTTGAGGTTGTTGTTGAATGTGTTGGTTTTTTTTCAATGTTGAGGTTGTTGTTGAATTTGCTGGTGTTTTTCAATGTTGAGGTTGTCGTTGAATTTATTGGTGTTTTTCAATGTTGAGGTTGTTGTTGAATTTTTTGGTGTTTTTCAATGTTGATTTTGTTGAAATTGTTGATGATTTTCAATATTGAGTTTGTTGTTGAATTTGTTGGTGTTATTAATGTTATTTTTTGAATTTTTTTGTATTTTTCAATGTTGAGGTTGTTGTTGAATTTTTTGGTGTTTTTCATTGTTGAGGTTGTTTTTGAATTTGTTGGTGTCTTTCAATATTGAGGTTGTTGTTGAATTTGTTGGTGTCTTTCAATGTTAAGGTTGTTGTTGAATTTGTTGGTGACATTGAATAATGAGGTTGTTGTTGAATTTGTTGGTGTTATGAATGTTCTTATTTGATCTTTTTTGTATTTTTGAAAGTTGAGCTTGTTGTTGAATATGTTGTTGTTTTTCATTGTTGTGGTTGTTGTTGAATTTATTGTTGATTTTCAATGTTGAGGTTGTTGTTGAATTTGTTGATTTTTTGCAATGTTGATGTTGTTGAATTTGTAGGTGATTTCCAATAATGAGATTTTGTTAAATTTGTTGCTGTTATCAATCTTCTTTTGTTGCAGTTGTTTGTATTTTTAGAAGCTGAGTTTGTTGTTGAAATGGTTGGCGTTTTTCAATTTAGGGGCTGTTGTTGAATTTGTTGGTGATTTCAATATTGAGATTGATGTTGAATTTGTTTTTGATTTCCAATATTGTGGTTGTTGTTGAATTTGTTGGTGTTATCAATGTTATTTTTTGAACTTTTTTGTATTTTCCAATGTTGATGTTGTTGTTGAATTTGTTAGTGTTATCAATGTTTTTTCTTGATCTTTTTTGTATTTTTCAATTTTGATGTTCTGGTTGAATTTGTTGGAGTTTTTCAATGTTGACGTTGTTGAATTTATTGGTGTTGTTCATTGTTGAGGTTGTTGTTGAATTTGTTCGTATTTTTCAATGTTGAGGTTGTTGTTGAATTTGTTGCTGTTATCAATGTTATTTTTTGAACATTTATTATAGTTTTGAAAGTTGATGAATTTGTTGGTTTTTTTCAATGTTGTGCTTGTTGTCGAATTTATTGGTGCTTTTCAATGTTGAGGTTGTAGTTGAATTTATTGGTGTTTTGCAATGTTGAGGTTGTTGTTGAATTTGTTGGTGTTTTTCAATGTTGATTTTGTTGAATTTGTTGGTGATTTTCAATATCGAGATTGTTGTTGAATTTGTTGTTGTTATTAATGTTATTTTTTGAACTTTTTTGTATTTTTCAATGTTGAGGTTCTTGTTGAATATTTTGGTGATTTTTATTGTTGAGGTTGTTGAAGTTGTTGGTGTTATTCAATGTTGTGGTTGTTGTTGAATTTGTTGGTGTCTTTCAAAACTGAGGTTGATGTTGAATTTGTTGGTGTTTTTCAATGTTAAGTTGGTGTTGAATTTGTTGGTGACATTGAATATTAAGGTTGTTATTGAATTTGTTGGTGTTATCAATGTTCCTTTTTGAACATTTTTGTATTTTTCAAAGTTGTAGTTGAATTTGTTGCTGTTTTTCAATGTTGTGGCTGTTGTTGAATTAATTGGTGTTTTTCAATGTTGAGGTTGTTGAATTTGTTGGTGATTTCCGACATTGAGTTTCTGTTAAATTTGTTGGTGTTATCATTATTTTTTTTGTTGAAGTTGTTTGTATTTTTAAAAGTTGAGTTTGCTGTTGAATTTGTTGGCGTTTTTAAATGTTGAGGTTGTTGTTGAATTTGTTGATGGTTTTCAATATTGAGGTTGTTGTTGAATTTGTTGATGTTATCAATGTTATTTTTTAACTTCTTTGCATTTTTCAATGTTGAGGTTGATGTTGAATTTGTTGGTGTTTTTCAATGTTTAGGTTATTGTTGAATTTGTTAGTGTTTTTCAATGCTGAGGTTGTTGTTGAATTTGTTTGTTTTTTTCAATGTTGATATTGTTGAAGTTGTTTGTGATATTCAATATTGAGTTTGTTGTTGAATTTATTGGCATTATCAATGTTATTTATTGAATTTTTTTGTATTATTCAATGTTGAGGTTGTTGTTGAATTTGTTGGAGTTTTTCAATGTTGAGGTTGTTGTTGAATTTGTTGGAGTTTTTCATTGTTGAGGTTGTTGTTGAATTTGTTGGTGTTATCAATGTCTTTTGTTGAACTTGTTTGTATTTTTTAAAGTTTAAGTTGTTGTTGAATTTATTGGTGTTTTCAATGTTGAGGTTGTTGAATTTGTTGGTGACTTTTAACATTGAGGTTGTTGTTGAATTTGTTGGTGTCTTTCAATATTGAGGTCGGTGAATTTGTTGGTGTTATCAATGGTTCTTTTGAACTTTTTCTCTTCTTTTAAAGTTGAGGTTGTTGTTGAATTTGTTCGTGATTTTCAATGTTGAGGTTGTTGTTGAATTTATTGGTGTTTTTCAATGTTGAGGTTGTTGTTGAATTTGTTGGTTTTTTGCAATGTTAATGTTGTTGAATTTGTTGGTGATTTCCAAGATTGATTTTTTTTGTTGAAATTGTTGGTGTTATCAATGCTTTTTTGTTGAAGTTGTTTGTATTTTTAAATGTTGACTATGTTCTTGAATTTGTTGGCGTTTTTCAATGTTGAGGTTGTTTTTGAATTTGTCGGTGAATTTCAATATTGAGGTTGTTTTTGAATTTGTTGGTGTTATCAACGTTATTTGTTGAACTTTTTATATTTTTCAATGTTGAGGTTGTTGTTGAATTTGTTGTTATTTTTAAATGTTGCGGTTGTTGTTGAATTTGTTGGTGTTTTTCTTTGTTGAGGTTGTTGTTGAATTTGTTGGTGTCTTTCAATATTGAGGTTGTTGTTGAATTTGTTGGTGTTATTCAATATTGAGGTTGTTGTTGAAGTTGTTGGTGACTTTCAATATTGAGGTTGTTTTTGAATTTGTTGCTGTTATCAATGTTCTTTTTTAAACTTTTTTTTATTTTTGAAAGTTGAGCTTGTTGTTGAATTTGTTGTTGTTTTTCAATGTTGTGGTTGTTGTTGAATTTATTGGTGTTTTTCAATGTTGAGATTCTAGTTGAATTTGTTGGTTTTTTGCAATGTTGATGTTGTTGAACTCGTTGGTTATTTCCAATATTGAGTTTGTTGTTGAATTTGTTGGTGTTATCAATCTTTTTTTGTTGAAATTGTTTGTATTTTTAAAAGCTTAGTTTGTTGTTGAATTGGGTGGCGTTTTTCAATGTTGAGGTTGTTGTTGAATTTGTTGGTGATTTTCAATATTGAGGTTATTGTTGAATTTGTTGGTGTTATCATTGTTATTTATTGAACTTCTTTGCATTATGCAATGTTGAGGATGATGTTGCATTTGTAGGTGTTATTCAATGTTGTGGTTGTTGTTGAATTTGTTGGTGTTATCAATGTTATTTTTTGGACTTTTTTGTATTCTTCAATGTTGAGGTTGTTGAATTTGTTCTTATATTTCAATGTTGAGGTTGTTGTTGAATTTGTTGCTATTATCAATGTTATTTTTTGAATTTTTTTGTATTTTTAAATTTTAAGTTCTGGTTGAATTTGTTGGTGTTTTTCAATGTTGAGGTTGTTGTTGCATTTTTTGGTGTTTTTCATTGTTGATGTTGATGTTGAATTTGTGGCTGATTTTCAATGTTGAGGTTGTTGAATTTATTCGTGTTTTTCATTGTTGAGGTTGCTGTTGAATTTGTTGGTGATTTACAATGTTGAGGTTTTTGAATTTATTGTTGTTTTTCATTGTTGAGGTTGTTTTTGAATTTGTTGGTATTTTTGAATGTTGACGTTGTTGTTGAATTTGTTGTTGTTTTTCATTGTTGACATTTTAGATGAAGATGTTTGTTTTTTTTCAATGTTGAGGTTTTTGTAGAATTTGTTGCTGATATCAATGTTATTTTTTGAACATTTATTATAGTTTTGAAAGTTAAGGTTGTTGTTGAATTTGTTGGTGTTTTTCAAAGTTGTGCTTGTTGAATTTATTGTTGATTTTCAATGTTGATGTTGTTGTTGAATTTGTTGATTTTTTGCAATGTTGATGTTGTTGAATTTGTTGGTCATTTCCAATATTGAGTTTTTTCTTAAATTTGTTGGTGTTACCAATCTTTTTTTGTTGAAGTTGTTTCTATTTTTAAAAGCTGAGTTGGTTGTTGAATTAGTTGGCGTTTTTCAATTTTGAGATTGTTTTCGAATTTGTTCGTGATTTCAATATTGAGGCTATTGTTGAATTTGTTGGTGTTATCAATGTTATTTCTTGAACTTCTTTGCATTATGCAATGTTGCGGTCTATGTTGAATTTGTAGCTGTTTTTCAATGTTGAGGTTGTTTTTGAATTTGTTTGTGATTTCCAATATTGTGGTTGTTGTTGAATTTGTTGGTGTTATCAATGTTATTTTTTGGACTTTTTTGTATTTTTCAAAGTTGAGGTTGTTGAATTCATCCTTATTTTTCAATGTTGAGGTTGTTGTGGAATTTGTTGCTGTTATCAATGTTATTTTTTGAACTTTTTTGTATATTTCAATTTTGAGGTTCGGGTTGATTTTGTTGGTTTTTTTCAATGTTGACGTTGTTGAATTTATTGTTGTTATTCATTGTTGAGGTTGTTTTTGAATTTGTTGGTATTTTTGAATGTTGAGGTTGTTGTTGTTTTTCATTGTTGAGGTTGTAGTTGAAGTTGTTGGTGTTTTTCAACGTTGAGGTTGTTGTTGAATTTGTTGCTGTTATCAATGTTATTTTTTGAACATTTATTATAGTTTTGAAAGTTGAGGTTGTTGTCGAATTTGTTGGTTTTTTTCAATGTTGAGCTTGTTGTTGAATTTGCTGGTATTTTTCAATGTTGAGGTTATAGTTGAAGTTGTTGGTGTTTTTCAACGTTGAGGTTGTTGTTGAATTTGTTGCTGTTATCAATGTTATTTTTTGAACATTTATTATAGTTTTGAAAGTTGAGGTTGTTGTCGAATTTGTTGGTTTTTTTCAATGTTGAGCTTGTTGTTGAATTTGCTGGTGTTTTTCAATTTTGAGGTTGTTGTTGAATTTATTGGTGTTTTTCAATGTTGATTTTGTTGTTGAATTTGTTGGTGTTATTAATGTTATTTTTTGAACGTTTTTGTATTTTTCAATGTTGAGGTTGTTGTTTTAATTTTTTGGTGTTTTTTCATTGTTGAGGTTGTTGAAGTTGTTGCTGTTTTTCAATTTTGAGGATGTTGTTGAATTTGTTGGTGTCTCTCAATATGAGTTTGTTGTTGAATTTGGTGGTGTTTTTCAATGTTATGTTGGTGTTGAATTTGTTGGTGACATTGAATATTAAGCTTCTTATTGAATTTGTTGCTGTTATCAATGTTCTTTTTTGAACTTTTTTGTAATTATCAAAGTTGTTGTTGAATTTGTTGGTGTTTCTCAATGTTGAGGTTGTTGTTGAATTTATTGTTGTTTTTCAATGTTGATTTTGCTGAAATTGTTGGTGATTTTTAATATTGAGTTTGTTGTTGAATTTGTTGGTGTTATCAATGTTATTTTTTGAAATTTTTTGTATTTTTCAATGTTGAGGTTGTTGTTGAATTTGTTGGTATTTTTCTGTGTTGCGATTGTTGTTGAAGTTTTTGGTGTATTTCATTGTTGAGGTTGTAGTTGAATTTGTTGGTGTTTTTCAACATTGAGTTTTTTGTTGAATTTGTTGGTGTTATCAACGTTATTCTTTGATCTTTTTTGTATTTTTCAATGTTGAGGTTGTTGTTGAATTTGTTGGTGTTTTTCAATGTTGAAGTTGTTGTTGAATTTGTTGATTTTTTGCAATGTTGATGTTGTTGAATTTGTTGGTGATTTCCAATATTAAGTTTTTGTTAAATTTGTTGGTGTTATCATTTTTTTTTTGTTGAAGTTGTTTGTGTTTTTAAAAGTTAAGTTTGCTGTTGAATTTGTTGGCGTTTTTCTATGTTGAGGTTGTTCTTGAATTTGCTGATGGTTTTCAATATTGAGGTTGTTGTTGAATTTGTTGATGTCATCAATGTTATTTTTTAACTTCTTTGCATTTTTCAATGTTGAGGTTGATGTTGAATTTGTTGGTGTTTTTCAATGTTTAGGTTGTTGTTGAGTTTGTTAGTGTTTTTCAATGCTGAGGTTGTTGATGAATTTGTTTGTTTTTTTCAATGTTGATATTGTTGAAGATGTTTGTGATATTCAATATTGAGTTTGTTGTTGAATTTATTGGCATTATCAATGTTATTTATTGAACTTTTTTGTATTTTTCAATGTTACGGTTGTTGTTGAATTTTTTGGTGTTATTCAATGTTGAGGTTGTTGTTGAATTTGTTGGATTTTTTCATTGTTGAGGTTGTTGTTGAATTTGTTGGTGTTATCAATGTCTTTTGTTGAACTTGTTTGTATTTTTTAAAGTTCAGGTTGTTGTTGAATTTATTGGTGTTTTCAGTGTTGAGGTTGTTGATGAATTTGTTGGTGTTTTCAATGTTGATTTTGCTGAAATTGTTGGTGATTTTTAATATTGAGTTTGTTGTTGAATTTGTTGGTGTTATCAATGTTATTTTTTGAAATTTTTTGTATTTTTCAATGTTGAGGTTGTTGTTGAATTTGTTGGTATTTTTCTGTGTTGCGATTGTTGTTGAAGTTTTTGGTGTATTTCATTGTTGAGGTTGCAGTTGAATTTGTTGTTGTTTTTCAACATTGAGTTTTTTTGTCGAATTTGTTGGTGTTATCAACGTTATTCTTTGATCTTTTTTGTATTTTTCAATGTTGAGGTTGTTGTTGAATTTGTTGGTGTTTTTCAATGTTGAAGTTGTTGTTGAATTTGTTGATTTTTTGCAATGTTGATGTTGTTGAATTTGTTGGTGATTTCCAATATTAAGTTTTTGTTAAATTTGTTGGTGTTATCATTTTTTTTTTTGTTGAAGTTGTTTGTATTTTTAAAAGTTGAGTTTGCTGTTGAATTTGTTGGCGTTTTTCAATGTTGAGGTTGTTCTTGAATTTGCTGATGGTTTTCAATATTGAGGTTGTTGTTGAATTTGTTGATGTCATCAATGTTATTTTTTAACTTCTTTGCATTTTTCAATGTTGAGGTTGATGTTGAATTTGTTGGTGTTTTTCAATGTTTAGGTTGTTGTTGAGTTTGTTAGTGTTTTTCAATGCTGAGGTTGTTGATGAATTTGTTTGTTTTTTTCAATGTTGATATTGTTGAAGATGTTTGTGATATTCAATATTGAGTTTGTTGTTGAATTTGTTGGTGTTATCAACGTTATTTTTGAACTTTTTTGTATTTTTCAATGTGGAGGTTGTTGTTGAATTTGTTGTTATTTTTAAATGTTGCGGTTGTTGTTGAATTTGTTGGTGTTTTTCTTTGTTGAAGTTGTTGTTGAATTTTTTGGTGTCTTTCGATATTGAGGTTGTTGTTGAATTTGTTGGTGTTATTCAATATTGAGGTTGTTGTTGAATTTGTTGGTGACTTTCAATATTGAGGTTGTTTTTGAATTTGTTGGTGTTATCAACGTTATTTTTGAACTTTTTTGTATTTTTCAATGTGGAGGTTGTTGTTGAATTTGTTGTTATTTTTAAATGTTGCGGTTGTTGTTGAATTTGTTGGTGTTTTTCTTTGTTGAAGTTGTTGTTGAATTTTTTGGTGTCTTTCGATATTGAGGTTGTTGTTGAATTTGTTGGTGACTTTCAATATTGAGGTTGTTTTTGAATTTGTTGCTGTTATCAATGTTCTTTTTTAAACTTTTTTTTATTTTTGAAAGTTGAGCTTGTTGTTGAATTTGTTGTTGTTTTTCACTGTTTTGGTTGTTGTTGACTTTATTGGTGTTTTTCAATGTTGAGATTCTTGTTGAATTTGTTGGTTTTTTGCAATGTTGATGTTGTTGAATTTGTTGGTTATTTTCAATATTGAGTTTGTTGTTGAATTTGTTGGTGTTATCAATCTTTTTTTGTTGAAGTTGTTTGTATTTTTAAAAGCTTAGTTTGTTGTTAAATTGGGTGGCGTTTTTCAATGTTGAGGTTGTTGTTGAATTTGTTGGTGATTTTCAATATTGAGGTTATTGTTGAATTTGTTGGTGTTATCATTGTTATTTATTGAACTTCTTTGCATTATGCAATGTTGAGGATGATGTTGCATTTGTAGGTGTTATTCAATGTTGAGGTTGTTGTTGAATTTGTTGGTGATTTCCAATGTTGTGGTTGTTGTTGAATTTGTTGGTGTTATCAATGTTATTTTTTGGACTTTTTTGTATTCTTCAATGTTGAGGTTGTTGAATTTGTTCTTATTTTACAATGTTGAGGTTGTTGTTGAATTTGTTGCTATTATCAATGTTATTTTTTGAATTTTTTTGTATTTTTCAATTTTGAGTTTGCTGTTGAATTTGTTGGCGTTTTTCAATGGTGAGGTTCTTGTTCAATTTGTTGTTGGTTTTCAATATTGAGGTTGTTGTTGAATTTGTTGATGTTATCAATGTTATTTTTTAACTTCTTTGCATTTTTCAATGTTGAGGTTGATGTTGAATTTGATGGTGTTTTTGAATGTTTAGGTTGTTGTTGAATTTGTTAGTGTTTTTCAATGCTGAGGTTGTTGATGAATTTGTTTGTTTTTTTCAATGTTGATATTGTTGAAGTTGCTTGTGATATTCAACATTGAGTTTGTTGTTGAATTTATTGGCATTATCCATGTTATTTATTGAAATTTTTTGTATTTTTCAATGTTGCGGTTGTTGTTGAATTTGTTGGTGTTTTTCAATGTTGAAGTTGTTGTTGAATTTGTTGATTTTTTGCAATGTTGATGTTGTTGAATTTGTTGGTGATTTCCAATATTAAGTTTTTGTTAAATTTGTTGGTGTTATCATTTTTTTTTTGTTGAAGTTGTTTGTGTTTTTAAAAGTTAAGTTTGCTGTTGAATTTGTTGGCGTTTTTCTATGTTGAGGTTGTTCTTGAATTTGCTGATGGTTTTCAATATTGAGGTTGTTGTTGAATTTGTTGATGTCATCAATGTTATTTTTTAACTTCTTTGCATTTTTCAATGTTGAGGTTGATGTTGAATTTGTTGGTGTTTTTCAATGTTTAGGTTGTTGTTGAGTTTGTTAGTGTTTTTCAATGCTGAGGTTGTTGATGAATTTGTTTGTTTTTTTCAATGTTGATATTGTTGAAGATGTTTGTGATATTCAATATTGAGTTTGTTGTTGAATTTATTGGCATTATCAATGTTATTTATTGAACTTTTTTGTATTTTTCAATGTTACGGTTGTTGTTGAATTTTTTGGTGTTATTCAATGTTGAGGTTGTTGTTGAATTTGTTGGATTTTTTCATTGTTGAGGTTGTTGTTGAATTTGTTGGTGTTATCAATGTCTTTTGTTGAACTTGTTTGTATTTTTTAAAGTTCAGGTTGTTGTTGAATTTATTGGTGTTTTCAGTGTTGAGGTTGTTGATGAATTTGTTGGTGTTTTCAATGTTGATTTTGCTGAAATTGTTGGTGATTTTTAATATTGAGTTTGTTGTTGAATTTGTTGGTGTTATCAATGTTATTTTTTGAAATTTTTTGTATTCTTCAATGTTGAGGTTGTTGTTGAATTTGTTGGTATTTTTCTGTGTTGCGATTGTTGTTGAAGTTTTTGGTGTATTTCATTGTTGAGGTTGCAGTTGAATTTGTTGTTGTTTTTCAACATTGAGTTTTTTGTCGAATTTGTTGGTGTTATCAACGTTATTCTTTGATCTTTTTTGTATTTTTCAATGTTGAGGTTGTTGTTGAATTTGTTGGTGTTTTTCAATGTTGAAGTTGTTGTTGAATTTGTTGATTTTTTGCAATGTTGATGTTGTTGAATTTGTTGGTGATTTCCAATATTAAGTTTTTGTTAAATTTGTTGGTGTTATCATTTTTTTTTTGTTGAAGTTGTTTGTATTTTTAAAAGTTGAGTTTGCTGTTGAATTTGTTGGCGTTTTTCAATGTTGAGGTTGTTCTTGAATTTGCTGATGGTTTTCAATATTGAGGTTGTTGTTGAATTTGTTGATGTCATCAATGTTATTTTTTAACTTCTTTGCATTTTTCAATGTTGAGGTTGATGTTGAATTTGTTGGTGTTTTTCAATGTTTAGGTTGTTGTTGAGTTTGTTAGTGTTTTTCAATGCTGAGGTTGTTGATGAATTTGTTTGTTTTTTTCAATGTTGATATTGTTGAAGATGTTTGTGATATTCAATATTGAGTTTGTTGTTGAATTTGTTGGTGTTATCAACGTTATTTTTGAACTTTTTTGTATTTTTCAATGTGGAGGTTGTTGTTGAATTTGTTGTTATTTTTAAATGTTGCGGTTGTTGTTGAATTTGTTGGTGTTTTTCTTTGTTGAAGTTGTTGTTGAATTTTTTGGTGTCTTTCGATATTGAGGTTGTTGTTGAATTTGTTGGTGTTATTCAATATTGAGGTTGTTGTTGAATTTGTTGGTGACTTTCAATATTGAGGTTGTTTTTGAATTTGTTGGTGTTATCAACGTTATTTTTGAACTTTTTTGTATTTTTCAATGTGGAGGTTGTTGTTGAATTTGTTGTTATTTTTAAATGTTGCGGTTGTTGTTGAATTTGTTGGTGTTTTTCTTTGTTGAAGTTGTTGTTGAATTTTTTGGTGTCTTTCGATATTGAGGTTGTTGTTGAATTTGTTGGTGACTTTCAATATTGAGGTTGTTTTTGAATTTGTTGCTGTTATCAATGTTCTTTTTTAAACTTTTTTTTATTTTTGAAAGTTGAGCTTGTTGTTGAATTTGTTGTTGTTTTTCACTGTTTTGGTTGTTGTTGACTTTATTGGTGTTTTTCAATGTTGAGATTCTTGTTGAATTTGTTGGTTTTTTGCAATGTTGATGTTGTTGAATTTGTTGGTTATTTTCAATATTGAGTTTGTTGTTGAATTTGTTGGTGTTATCAATCTTTTTTTGTTGAAGTTGTTTGTATTTTTAAAAGCTTAGTTTGTTGTTAAATTGGGTGGCGTTTTTCAATGTTGAGGTTGTTGTTGAATTTGTTGGTGATTTTCAATATTGAGGTTATTGTTGAATTTGTTGGTGTTATCATTGTTATTTATTGAACTTCTTTGCATTATGCAATGTTGAGGATGATGTTGCATTTGTAGGTGTTATTCAATGTTGAGGTTGTTGTTGAATTTGTTGGTGATTTCCAATGTTGTGGTTGTTGTTGAATTTGTTGGTGTTATCAATGTTATTTTTTGGACTTTTTTGTATTCTTCAATGTTGAGGTTGTTGAATTTGTTCTTATTTTACAATGTTGAGGTTGTTGTTGAATTTGTTGCTATTATCAATGTTATTTTTTGAATTTTTTTGTATTTTTCAATTTTGAGTTTGCTGTTGAATTTGTTGGCGTTTTTCAATGGTGAGGTTCTTGTTCAATTTGTTGTTGGTTTTCAATATTGAGGTTGTTGTTGAATTTGTTGATGTTATCAATGTTATTTTTTAACTTCTTTGCATTTTTCAATGTTGAGGTTGATGTTGAATTTGATGGTGTTTTTGAATGTTTAGGTTGTTGTTGAATTTGTTAGTGTTTTTCAATGCTGAGGTTGTTGATGAATTTGTTTGTTTTTTTCAATGTTGATATTGTTGAAGTTGCTTGTGATATTCAACATTGAGTTTGTTGTTGAATTTATTGGCATTATCCATGTTATTTATTGAAATTTTTTGTATTTTTCAATGTTGCGGTTGTTGTTGAATTTGTTGGTGTTTTTCAATGTTGAGGTTGTTGTTGAATTTGTTGGAGTTTTTCATTGTTGAGGTTGTTGTTGAATTTGTTGGTGTTATCAATGTCTTTTGTTGAACTTGTTTGTATTTTTTAAAGTTCAGGTTGTTGTTGAATTTACTGGTGTTTTCAATGTTGAGGCTGTTGAATTTGTTGGTGATTTTCAATATTGAGGTTTTTGTAAAAATTTTTTGGTTTTATCAAAGATCTTTTTTGAACTTTTTTGTACATTTAAAGGTTAAGGTTGTTTTTGAATTTGTTGACGTTTTTCAATGTTGAGGTTGTTGTTGAATTTGTTGGAGTTTTTCATTGTTGAGGTTGTTGTTGAATTTGTTGGTGTTATCAATGTCTTTTGTTGAACTTGTTTGTATTTTTTAAAGTTCAGGTTGTTGTTGAATTTACTGGTGTTTTCAATGTTGAGGTTGTTGAATTTGTTGGTGATTTTCAATATTGAGGTTTTTGTAAAAATTTTTTGGTTTTATCAAAGATCTTTTTTGAACTTTTTTGTACATTTAAAGGTTAAGGTTGTTTTTGAATTTGTTGACGTTTTTCAATGTTGAGGTTGTTGTTGAATTTGTTGGTGACTTTCAATATTGAGGTCGGTGAATTTGGTGGTGTTATCAATGTTTTTTTTGAACTTTTTCTCTTCTTTTAAAAGTTGAGGTTGTTGTTGAATTTGTTGATGTTTTTCAATATTGAGGTTTCTGTTGAATTTTTTGTTGTTTTTAATTGTTGAGGTTGTTGTTAAATTTGTTGCTATTTTTGAATGTTGAGGTTATTGTTGAATTTGTTGGTGTTTTTCATTGTTGAGGTTGTAGTTGAATTTGTTGCTGTTTTTCAATGTTGAGGTTGTTGTTGAATTTGTTGCTGTTATCAATGTTGTTTTTTGAACATTTATTATTTCTTTGAAAGTTGAGGTTGTTGTTGAATTTGTTGGTTTCTTTCAATGCTGACGTTGTTGTTGAATTTGTTCGTGATTTTCAATGTTGAGGTTGTTGTTGAATTTATTGGTGTTTTTCAATGTTGGGGGTTGTTGTTGAATTTGATGCTTTTTTGCAATGCTGATGTTGTTGATTTTGTTGGTGATTTCCAAGATTGTTATTTTTTGTTGAGTTTGTTGGTGTTATCAATGTTTTTTTGTTGAAGTTGTTTGTATTTTTAAATGTTGAGTTTGTTGTTGAATTTGTTGGCGTTTTTCAATGTTGAGGTTGTTTTTGAATTTGTCGGTGAATTTCAATATTGAGGTTGTTTTTGAATTTGTTGGTGTTATCAGCGTTATTTTTTGAACTTTTTTGTATTTTTCAATGTTGCGGTTGTTGTTGAATTTGTTGGTGTTTTTCTTTGTGGAGGTTGTTGTTGAATTTGTTGGTGTCTTTCAATATTGAGGTTGTTGTTGAATTTGTTGGTGTTATTCAATATTGAGGTTGTTGTTGAATTTGTTGGTGACTTTCAATATTGAGGTTGTTTTTGAATTTGTTGCTGTTATCAATGTTCTTTTTTAAACTTTTTCTTATTTTTGAAAGTTGAGCTTGTTGTTGAATTTGTTGTTGTTTTTCAATGTTTTGGTTGTTGTTCAATTTATTGGTGTTTTTCAATGTTGAGATTCTTGTTGAATTTGTTGGTTTTTTGCAATGTTGATGTTGTTGAATGTGTTGGATATTTTCAACATTGAGTTTGTTGTTGAATTTGTTGGTGTTATCAATCTTTTTTTGTTGAAGTTGTTTGTATTTTTAAAAGCTTAGTTTGTTGTTGAATTGGATGGTGTTTTTCAATGTTGAGGTTGTTGTTGAATTTGTTGGTGATTTTCAATATTGAGGTTATTGTTGAATTTGTTGGTGTTATCAACGTTATTTTTTGATCTTTTTTGTATTTTTCAATGTTGAGGTTGTTGTTGAATTTGTTGGTCTTTTTCAATGTTGATGTTGTTGAATTTGTTGATTTTTTGCAATGTTGATGTTGTTGAATTTGTTGGTGATTTCCAATATTAAGTTTTTGTTAAATTTGTTGGTGTTATCATTTTTTTTTTTGTTGAAGTTGTTTGTATTTTTAAAAGTTCAGTTTGCTGTTGAATTTCTTGGCGTTTTTCAATGTTGAGGTTGTTCTTGAATTTGTTGATGGTTTTCAATATTAAGGTTGTTGTTGAATTTGTTGATGTCATCAATGTTATTTTTTAACTTCTTTGCATTTTTCAATGTTGAGGTTGATGTTGAATTTGTTGGTGTTTTTCAATGCTGAGGTTGTTGATGAATTTGTTTGTTTTTTTCAATGTTGATATTGTTGAAGTTGTTTGTGATATTCAATATTGAGTTTGTTGTTGAATGTATTGGCATTATCAATGTTATTTATTGAACTTTTTTGTATTTTTCAATGTTGCGGTTGTTGTTGAATTTTTTGGTGTTTTTCAATGTTGAGGTTGTTGTTGAATTTGTTGGAGTTTTTCATTGTTGAGGTTGTTGTTGAATTTGTTGGTGTTATCAATGTCTTGTGTTGAACTTGTTTGTATTTTTTAAAGTTCAGTTTGTTGTTGAATTTATTGGTGTTTTCAATGTTGAGGTTGTTGAATTTGTTGGTGATTTTCAATATTGAGGTTGTTGTTGAAATTTTTGGTTTTATCAAAGATCTTTTTTGAACTTTTTTGTACATTTAAAGGTTGAGGTTGTTTTTGAATTTGTTGACGTTTTTCAATGTTGTGGTTGTTGTTGAATTGGTTGGTGTCTTTCAATATTGAGGTTGATGAATTTGTTGGTGTTATCAATTTTCTTTTTGAACTTTTTCTCTTCTTTTAAAAGTTGAGGTTGTTGTTGAATTTGTTGATGTTTTTCAATATTGAGGTTTCTGTTGAATTTTTTTGTTGTTTTTAATTGTTGAGGTTGTTGTTAAATTTGTTGCTATTTTTGAATGTTGAGGTTATTGTTGAATTTGTTGGTGTTTTTCATTGTTGAGGTTGTAGTTGAATTTGTTGCTGTTTTTCAATGTTGAGGTTGTTGTTGAATTTGTTGCTGTTATCAATGTTGTTTTTTGAACATTTATTATTTCTTTGAAAGTTGAGGTTGTTGTTGAATTTGTTGGTTTCTTTCAATGCTGACGTTGTTGTTGAATTTGTTCGTGATTTTCAATGTTGAGGTTGTTGTTGAATTTATTGGTGTTTTTCAATGTTGGGGTTGTTGTTGAATTTGATGCTTTTTTGCAATGCTGATGTTGTTGATTTTGTTGGTGATTTCCAAGATTGATTTTTTTGTTGAATTTGTTGGTGTTATCAATGTTTTTTTGTTGAAGTTGTTTGTATTTCTAAATGTTGAGTTTGTTGTTGAATTTGTTGGCGTTTTTCAATGTTGAGGTTGTTTTTGAATTTGTCGGTGAATTTCAATATTGAGGTTGTTTTTGAATTTGTTGGTGTTATCAACGTTATTTTTTGAACTTTTTTGTATTTTTCAATGTTGAGGTTGTTGTTGAATTTTTTGTTATTTTTAAATGTTGAGGTTGTTGTTGAATTTGTTGGTGTTTTTCTTTGTTGAGGTTGTTGTTGAATTTGTTGGTGTCTTTCGATATTGAGGTTGTTGTTGAATTTGTTGGCGTTATTCAATATTGAGGTTGTTGTTGAATTGGTTGGTGGCTTTCAATATTGAGGTTGTTTTTGAATTTGTTGCTGTTATCAATGTTCTTTTTTAAACTTTTTTTTATTTTTGAAAGTTGAGCTTGTTGTTGAATTTGTTGTTGTTTTTCAATGTTTTGGTTGTTGTTGAATTTATTGGTGTTTTTCAATGTTGACATTCTTGTTGAATTTGTTGGTTTTTTGCAATGTTGATGTTGTTGAATTTGTTGGTTATTTTCAATATTGAGTTTGTTGTTGAATTTGTTGGTGTTATCAATCTTTTTTTGTTGAAGTTGTTTGTATTTTTAAAAGCTTAGTTTGTTGTTGAATTGGGTGGTGTTTTTCAATGTGGAGGTTGTTGTTGAATTTGTTGGTGATTTTCAATATTGAGGTTAATGTTGAATTTGTTGGTGTTATCATTGTTATTTATTGAACTTCTTTGCATTATGCAATGATGAGGATGATGTTGCATTTGTAGGTGTTATTCAATGTTGAGGTTGTTGTTGAATTTGTTGCTATTATCAATGTTATTTTTTGAACTTTTTCATATTTTTCAATTTTGAGTTCTGGTTGAATTTGTTGGTGTTTTTCAATGTTGTGGTTGTTGTTGCATTTTTTGATGTTTTTCATTGTTGATGTTGCTGTTGAATTTGTTGGTGATTTTCAATGTTGAGGTTGTTGAATTTATTGGTGTTTTTCATTGTTGAGGTTGCTGTTGAAATTGTTGGTGATTTTCAATGTTGGGGTTGTTGAATTTATTGGTGTTTTTCATTGTTGAGGTTGTTTTTGAATTTGTTGGTATTTTTGAATGTTGAGGTTGTTGTTGAATTTGTTGTTGTTTATCATTGTTGACATTTTAGTTGAAGTTGTTGGTTTTTTTTCAATGTTGATGTTTTTGTAGAATTTGTTGCTGATATCAATGTTATTTTTTGAACATTTATTATAGTTTTGAAAGTTAAGGTTGTTGTTGAATTTGTTGGTGTTTTTCAATGTTGTGCTTGTTGTTGAATTTATTGTTGATTTTCAATGTTGAGGTTGTTGTTGAATTTGTTGCTATTATCAATGTTATTTTTTGATCTTTTTTGTATTTTTCAATTTTGAGTTATTGTCGAATTTGTTGGTGATTTCAATATTGAGGCTATTGTTGAATTTGTTGGTGTTATCAATGTTATTTCTTGAACTACTTTGCATTATGCAATGTTGAGGACGATGTTGAATTTGTAGGTGTTTTTCAATGTTGAGGTTGTTGTTGAATTTGTTTGTGATTTCCAATATTGTGGTTGTTGTTGAATTTGTTGGTGTTATCAATGTTATTTTTTGGACTTCTTTGTATTTATTCAATGTTGAGGTTGTTGAATTCATTCTTATTTTTCAATGTTGAGGTTATTGTGGAATTTGTTCCTGTTATCAATGTTATTTTTTGAACTTTTTTGTATTTTTCAATTTTGAGGTTCGTGTTGATTTTGTTGTTTTTTTTCAATGTTGACGTTGTTGAATTTATTGGTGTTATTCATTGATGAGGTTGTTGTTGAATTTGTTGGTATTTTTGAAAGTTGAGTTTGTTGTTGTTTTTCATTGTTGAGGTTGTAGTTGAAGTTGTTGGTGTTTTTCAACGTTGAGGTTGTCGTTCAATTTGTTGCTGTTATCAATGTTATTTTTTGAACTGTTTTGTATTATTCAATGTTGAAGTTGCTGTTGAATTTGTTGGTGCTTTTCAATGTTGAGGTTGTAGTTGAATTTGTTTGTCTTTTTCAATGCTGAGTTTGTTGTCGAATTTGTTGTTGTTTTTCAATGTTGAGTTTGTTGTTGAATTTGTTGGTAATTTTCAATGTTGAGTTTGTTGTTGAATTTGTTGTTGTTTTTCAATGTTGAGCTTGTTGTTGAATTTGTTGGTGTTTTTCAATGTTGATGTTGTTGAATTTGTTGGTGATTTTCAATATTGAGTTTGTTGTTGCATTTGTTGGTGTTATCAATGTTATTTTATGAACTGTTTTGTATTATTCAATGTTGAAGTTGCTGTTGAATTTGTTGGTGCTTTTCAATGTTGAGGTTGTAGTTGAATTTGTTGGTCTTTTTCAATGTTGTGTTTGTTGTTGAATTTGTTGGTGTTTTTCAATGTTGAGGTTGTTATTGAATTTGTTGGTGATTTTTGATATTGGGGTTGTTGTTGAATTTGTTGGTGTTATCAATGTTATTTTTTGAACTCTTTTGTATTTTTCAATGTTGAGGTTGTTGTTGAATTTGTTGGTATTTTTCAATCTTGCGATTGTTGTTCAATTTTTTGGTGTTTTTCAATATTGAGGTTGTTGTTGGCGTTTTTCAATGTTGAGTTTGTTGTTGAATTTGTTGGTGTTATCAATGTTATTATTCGAACTTTTTAGTATTTTTCAAAGTTGAAGTTGTTGTTGAATTTGTTGGTATTTTTCAATGTTGAGTTTGTAGTTGAATTTGTTGATGTTTTTCAAAGTTGAGGTTGTTGTTGAATTTGTTGGTGTTATCAACGTTATTTTTTGAACTGTTTTGTATTTTTCAATGTTGAGTTTGTAGTTGAATTTGTTGTTGTTTTTCCATTGTTGTGGATGTTTTTGAATTTGTTGGTGTTATCAATTTTTTTGTTGAACTTGTTTGTATTTTTAAAAGTTGAGGATGTTGTAGAATCTGTTGGTTTTTTTGAAAGTTGAGGTCGTTGAATTTGTTGGTGATTTTCAATATTGCTGTTGCTGTTGAATTTGTTGGGGTTATCAATGGTTTTTTTTGAACTTTTTTGTGTTTTTCAAAGTTCAGGTTTTTGCTGAATTTATTGATGTTATCAATGTTTATTTTGTTGAACTTTTTTGTCCGTTTAAACGTTGAGGTTGATTTTGAATTTGTTGGTTGTTTTTCATTGTTGAGGATGTTGTTGAATTTGTTGGTGGTTTTCAATGTTGAGGTTGTTGTTGAATTTCTTGGTGCTGTTCATTGTTGAGGTTGTTGTTGAATTTGTTGGTGTTTTTCAATGGTGAGGTTTTTTTTGAATTTGTTGGTGTTTTCATTGTGGAGCTTGTTGTTAAATTTGATGTTATTTTTCAATGTTGAGGTTGTTGTAGAATTTGATGGTGTTTTTCAATGTTGAGGTCGTTGAATTTGTTGGTGATTTTCAGTATAGAGGTTGTTGTTGAATTTGTTGGTGTTATCAATGGGTTTTTTTGAACTTTTTTGTGTTTTTCAAATTTGAGGTTGTTGATGAATTTGTTGGTGATATACAGTGTTGAGGTTGTTGAATTTCTTGGGGTTTTTCAATATTGAGGTTGTTGTTGAATTTGTTAGCGTTTTTCAATGTTGAGCTTGTTGAATTTTGTTGGTAATTTTCAATATTGAGGTTGTTGTTGAATTTGTTGGTGTTTTAAAGTTATTTTTTGAACTTTTTTGCATTTTTCAATGTTGAGGTTGTTGTTGAATTTGTTGGTGTTTCTCAATGATGAGGTTTTTGTTGAATTTTATGGTCTTTCCATTGTTGAGTTGGTTGTTAAATTTGTTGGTGTTTTTCAATGTTGAGGTTGTTGCATTTGTTGGTGATTTTAAACATTGAGGATGTAGTTGAATTTGTTGGTGCTGTCAATGTTTATTTTGTTGAACTTTTTTGTAGTTTTAAAAGTTGAGGTTGTTGCTGAATTTTTTATTCCTTTTCAATGTTGAGGTTGTTGTTGAATTTATTGGTGTTTTTCAATGTTGATGTTGTTGAATTTGTTGGTGATTTTCAATATTGAGTTTGTTGTTGCATTTGTTGGTGTTATCAATGTTATTTTATGAACTGTTTTGTATTATTCAATGTTGAAGTTGCTGTTGAATTTGTTGGTGCTTTTCAATGTTGAGGTTGTAGTTGAATTTGTTGGTCTTTTTCAATGTTGAGTTTGTTGTTGAATTTGTTGGTGTTTTTCAATGTTGAGGTTGTTATTGAATTTGTTGGTGATTTTTAATATTGGGGTTGTTGTTGAATTTGTTGGTGTTATCAATGTTATTTTTTGAACTCTTTTGTATTTTTCAATGTTGAGGTTGTTGTTGAATTTGTTGTTATTTTTCAATGTTGCGATTGTTGTTCAATTTTTGAGGCTGTTGTTGAATTTGTTGGTCTTTTTCATTGTTGAGTTTGTTGTTGAATTTGTTGGTGTTATCAATTTTTTTTTGAACTTGTTTGTATTTTTAAATGTTGAGGATGTTGTTGAATTTGTTGCTGTTTTTCAATGTTGAGGTCGTTGAATTGGTTGGTGATTTTTAATATTGCTGTTGTTGTTGAATTTGTTGGGGTTATCAATTGTTTTATTTGAACTTTTTTGTGTTTCTCAAAGTTGAGGTTTTTGCAGAATTTATAGATGTTATCAATGTTTATTCTGCTGAACTTATTTGTAATTTAAAATGTTGAGGTAGATTTGGAATTTTTTGGTTGTTTTTCATTGTTGTAGTTGTTGTTGAATTTGTCGGCATTTTTCAATGTTGAGGTTGTTGTTTTATTTTTTGTTGCTGTTCATTGTTGAGGTTTTTGTTGAATTTGTTGGTGTTATCAATGTTCTTTTTTCAACTTTTTTGTACTTTTAACAGTTGTGGTTATTGTTGAATTTGTGGGTGTTTATCACTGATGAGGTTGTTGTTGAATTTGTTGGTGATTTTCAATGTTGAGGTTGTTGTTGAATTTGTTGGTGATTTTCAATGTTGAGGTTGATTTTCAATTTGTTGGTGTTATCAATGGCTTTTTTCAACTTTTTAGTACATGTAAAAGTTGAGGTTGTTGTTAAATTTGTTGGTGTTTTTCAATGTTGATGTTGTTGTTGAACTTGTTGGTGATATTCAGTGTTTAGATTGGTGTATTTATTGGTGATTTAAAATGCTGAAGTTGTTGTTGAATTGGACAGAGTCATCAATGTTTATTTTGTTGAACTTGTTTGTATTTTTAAAAGTTGTGGTCGTTGAATTTATTGGTATTTTCACTGTTCATTTTGTTGAACTTTTTTGTACTTTTAAATGTTGAGGTTGTTGTTTAATTTGTTGGTGTTTTTCAATGTTGATGTTGTTGAATGTGTTGTTGTTTTTCATTGTTGAGGATGTTGTTGAATCTGTTGTTGTTTTTGAAAGTTGAGGTCATTGAATTGTTTGGTGATTTTCAATATTGCTGTTGCTGTTGAATTTGATGGGGTTCTCAATGCTTTTTTTTGATCTTTTTTGTGTTTTTCAAAGTTGAGGTTTTTGCTGAATTTATTCATGTTATCAATGTTTAATTTGTTGAACTGTTTTGTACGTTTAAACGTTGAGGTTGATTTTGAATTTGTTGGTTGTTTTTCATTGTTGAGGATGTTGTTGAATTTGTTGGCGGTTTTCAATGTTGAGGTTTTTGTTGAATTTCTTGGTGCTGTTCATTGTTGAGGTTGTTGTTGAATTTGTTGGTGTTTTCATTGTTGAGGTTATTGTTAAATTGGATGTTGTTTTTCAACGTTGAGGTTGTTGTAGAAATTCATGGTGTTATCAATGTTCTTTTTTCAACTTTTTTGTACTTTTAAAAGTTGAGTTTGTTGTTGAATTTGTTGGTGATTTTCAATATTGAGGTTGTTGTTGAATTTGTTGGTGTTATCAATGTTATTTTTTGAACTGTTTCGTATTTTTCAATGTTGAGGTTGTTGTTGAATTTGTTGGTGATTTTCAATGTTGAGTTTGTTGTTGAATTTGTTGGTGATTTTCAATATTGAGGTTGTTATTGAATTTGTTGGTGATTTTCAATGTTGAGGTTGTTATTGAATTTGTTGGTGATTTTCAATATTGGGGTTGTTGTTGAATTTGTTGGTGTTATCAATGTTTTTTTTTTAACTGTTTTGTATTTTTCAATGCTGAGGTTGTTGTTGAATTTGTTGGTATTTTTCAATGTTGCGATTGTTGTTCAATTTTTTGGTGTTTTTCATTGTTGAGGCTGTTGCTGAATTTATTGGTTTTATCACTGTTAATTTTGTTGAACTTTTTTGTACTTTTAAACGTTGAGGTTGATTTTGAATATTTTGGTGTTTTTCATTGTTGAGGTTGTTGTTGAATTTGTTGGCGTTTTTCAATGTTGAAGTTGTTGTTGAATTGGTTGGCGTTTTTTCAATGTTGAGCTTGTTGTTGCATTTGTTGGTGTTTTTCAATGGTCAGGTTTTTGTTGAATTTGTTGGTGTTTTCATTGTTGAGGTTGTTGTTCAAATTTGATGTTGTTTTTCAATGTTGAGGTTGTTGTTGAATCTGATGGTGTTATCAATGGTATTTCTGGAACTTTTTTGTGTTTTTCAAAGTTGAGGATGTTGCTGAATTTATTGGTTTTATCACTGTTTATTTTGTTGAACTTTTTTATACTTTTAAACGTTGAGGTTGATTTTGAATGTTTTGTTGTTTTTCATTGTTGAGGTTGTTGTTGAATTAGTTGGCGTTTTTCAATTTCGAGGTTGTTGTTGAATTGGTTGGCGTTTTTCAATGTTGAGCTTTTTGTTGCATTTGTTGGTGTTTTTCATTGTTGAGGTTGTTGTTAAATTTGATGTTGTTTTTCAATGTTGAGGTTGTTGTTGAATTTGATGGTGTTATCAATGTTCTTTTTATAACTTTTTTGTACTTTTAAAAGATGAGGTTATGGTTGAATTTGTTGGTGAATTTCAATATTGAGGTTGTTGTTGAATTTGTTGGTGAATTTCAATATTGACGTTGCTGTTGAATTTGATGGTGTTATCAATGGTTTCTTTTGAACTTTTTTGTGTCGTTCAAAGTTGAGGTTGTTGCTTAAATTATTGGTGTTATCAATTATTTATTTTGTTGAACTTTTTTGTACTTTTTAAAGTTGAAGCTGATTTTGAATTTGTTGGTGTTTTTCATTTTTGAGGTTGTTGTTGAATGTTTTGGTGATTTTAAATGTTGAGGTTGTTGTTGAATTGGACAGTGTCATCAATATTTATTTTGTTGAACTTATTTGTATTTTTAAAAGTTGTGGTTGTTGTTGAATTTATTGGTGTTATCACTGTTCATTTTGTTGAACTTTTTTGTACTTTTAAATGTTGAGGTTGTTGTTGAATTTGTTGATGTTTTTCAAAGTTGACATTGTTGAAATTGTTGGTGATTTTCAATATTGAGGTTGTTGTTGAATTTGTTGGTTTTTTTTCAATGTTGATGTTGTTGAATTTGCTGGGGATTTTCAATATTGAGGTTGTTGTTGAAATTGTTGGCGTTATCAATGTTATTTTTTGAAATTTTTTGTATTATTCAATGTTGAAGTTGTTGTTGAATTTGTTGGGGCTTTTCAATGTTGAGGTTGTTGTTGAATTTGTTGGTGTTATCAATGTTATTTTTTGAACTGTTTTGTATTTTTCAATGTTGAGGTTGTTGTTGAATTTGTTGGTATTTTTCAATGTTGCGATTATTGTTCTATTTTTTGGTGTTTTTAATTGTTGAGGCTGTTGTTGAATTTGTTGGTGTTTTTCATTGTTGAGGATGTTGTTGAATTTGTTGGTGTTATCAATTTTTTTGTTGAACTTGTTTGTATTTTTAAAAGTTGAGGATGTTGTTGAATTTGTTGGTGTTTTTCAAAGTTGAGGTCGTTGAATTGGTTGGTGATTTTTAATATTGCTGTTGCTGTTGAATTTGTTGGTGTTATCAATGGTTTTATTTGAACTTTTTTGTGTTTTTCAAAGTTGAGGTTTCTGCAGAACTTATTGATGTTATCAATATTTATTTTGTTGAACTTATTTGTAATTTAAAAGGTTGAGGTTGATTTTGAATTTGTTGGTTGTTTTTCATTGTTGAAGTTGTTGTTGAATTTGTCGGCGTTTTTCAATGTTGAGGTTGTTGCTGAATTTTTTGTTGCTGTTCATTGTTGAGGTTGTTGTTGATTTTGTTGGTGTTATCAATGTTCTTTTTTCAACTTTTTTGTACTTTTAAAAGTTGAGGTTATTGTTGAATTTGTTAGTGTTTATCACTGATGAGGTTGTTGTTGAATTTGTTGGTGATTTTTAATGTTGAGGTTGCTGTTGAATTTGTTGGTGATTTTTAATATTGAGGTTGTTGTTCAATTTGGTGGTGTTATCAATGGCTATTTTCAACTTTTTAGTACTTTTAAAATTTGAGGTTGTTGTTAAATTGGTTGGTGTTTTTCAATGATGAGGTTGTTGTTGAATTTGTTGGTGATTTTCAATGTTGAGTTTGTTTTTGAATTTGTTGGTGATTTTCAATGTTTTTTTGTTGAACGTGGTTGTAATTTTAAAAATTGAGGTTGTTCTTGAATTTGTTGGTGTTTTTCAAAGTTGAGGTCGTTGATTTTTCAATATTGATTTTCAATATTGGGTTTGCTGTTGAATTTGTTGGTGTTATCAATGGTTTTGTTAAACTTTTCTGTGTTTTTCAAAGTTGAGGTTGTTGCTGAATTTGTTTTTGAGATTCAGTGTTAAGGTTGTTAAATTGTTTGTTGATTTGCAATATAGATGTAGTTGTTGAATTTGTTGGCGTTTTTCAATGTTGAGGTTTTTGTTCAACTTTTTGGTGTTTTCATTGTTGAGGTTGTTGTTAAATTTGTTGGTGTTTTACAATGTTGAGGTTGTTGTTGAATTTGTTGGTGACTTTTAATATTGAGGTTAATGTTGAATTTGTTCCTGTTATCAATGTTATTTTTTGAACTTTTTTGTATTTTCAATGTTGAGGTTGTTGTTGAATTTGTTGGTATTTTTCAATGTTGATGTTGTTGTTGAATTTTTTGCTGTTTTTCATTGTTGAGGTTGTTGTTGAACTTGTTTGTATTTTTAAAAGTTAAGGATGTTGTTGAATTTGTTGGTGTTGAATATGTTGAGGTTGTTGAATTTGTTGGTGTTTTTCAATGTTGAGGTTGTTTTTGAATTTCTTGGTGATTTTCAATATTGAGTTTGTTGTTGAACTTGTTGGAGTTATCAATGTTTCTTTTGTTGAACTTGTTTGTATTTTTAAAAGTTGAGGTTGTTGTTGAATTTATTGCTGTTTTTCAATGTTGAGGTTGTAGTTGAATTTGTTGGTGTTGTCAATGTATGTTTTGTTGAACTTTTTTGTAGTTTTAAAAGTTGAGGTTGTTGCTGAATTTTTAAATTGTTTTTCAATGTTGATGTTGTTGAATTTCTTTGTGTTTTTCAGTGTTGAGCTTGCTGAATTTCTTGGTGATTTTAAATGTTGAGGTTGTTGCTGAATTGGATAGGGTCATCAATGTTTATATTGTTGAATTTGTTTGTTTTTTTAAAAGTTGTGGTTCTTGTTGAATTTATTGGTATTATCAATGTTTACTTTGTTGAACTTTTTTGTACTTTTGAATGTTGAGGTTGTTGTTTAATTTGTTGGTGTTTTTCAAAGTTGAGGTCGTTGAATTTTTTGGTGAGTTTGAATATTGAGGTTGATGTTGAATTTGTTGGTGTTATGAATGTTTTATTTTAAAAACTTTTTTGTGTTTTTCAAAGTTGACGTTGTTGCTGATTTTGTTGGTGATTTTCAATATTGAGGTTGTTGTTGAATTTGTTGGCGTTTTAAATGTTGAGGTTATTGTTTAATTTGTTGGTGTTATCAATGTTATTTTTTGAACTTTTTGTATTTTTCAATGCTGAGGTTGTTGTTGAATGTGTTGGTGTTTCTCAATGTTGCGGTTATTGTTGACTTTTTCGCTATTTTTCATTGTTGAGGTTGTTGTTGAACATGTTTGTATTTTTATAAGTTAGGAATGTTGTTGAATTTGTTGAGGTTGTTGATTTTGTTGGTGTTGAATATGTTGAGGTTGTGGAATTTGTTGGTGTTTTTCAATGTTGAGGTTGTTTTTGAATTTGTTGATGATTTTCAATATTGAGTTTGTTTTTGAATTTGTTGGAGTTATCAGTGTTTTTTTTTGTTAAACTTGTTTGTATTTTTAAAAGTTGAGGTTGTTGTTTAATTTGTTGGTGTTATCATAGTTGAGGCCTTTGAATTTGTTGGTGTTTTTCAATATTGTGGTTGTTGTTGAATTTGTTGGTGTTGTGAATGTTTTGTTTTTAAACTAACTTTTTTTCAAAGTTAAGGTTGATGCTGAATTTGTTGGTGATATTCAGTGTTGAGGTTGTTGAATTTGTTGGTGATTTTGAATATTGAGCTTGTTGTTGAATTTGTTGGTGTTTTTCAATGTTGAGGTGGTTGTTGAATTTGTTGGTGTTTTTCAATGTTGAAGTTATTGTTGAATTTGTTGGTGTTTTTCATTGTTGAGGTTGTTGTTGAATTTGTTGGTGTTATCAATGTTTTTGTTGAACTTGTTAGTATTTTAAAAAGTTGAGGTTGTTGTTGAATTTGTTTGTGATATTCAGTGCTGAGGTTGTTGAACCTGTTGGTGATTTTCAATATTGAGGTTGTTGAATTTGTTGGCGTTTTTCAATGTTGAGGTTGTTGTTGAATTTTTTGGTGTTTTTCATTGTTGAACCTGTTTGTAATTTTAAAAGTTAAGGATGTTGTTGAACTTGTGGGTGTTATCAATGTTTTCTTTTGAACTGTTTTGTGTTTTTCAATGTTGAGGTTGTTGAATTTGCTGGTGATTTTCAACATTGAGGATGTTGATGAATTTGTTGGTGTTATCAACGTTTATTTTGTTGAACTTTTTTGTACTTTTCTAATTTGAGGTTATTGTTGAATTTGTTGGGATTTTCAATATTGAGCTTGTTGTTGAAATTCTTGGCGTTTTTCCATGTTGAGATTGTTGTTGAATTTGTTGGTGCTTTTCAACGTTGAGCTTGTTGTTGAATTTGTTGGTGTTTTTCAATGTTGAGGTGGTTGTTGAATTTGTTGGTGTTTTTCAATGTTGAGGTGGTTGTTGAATTTGTTGGTGTAATCAATGTTTTTTTGTTGAACTTGGTTGTATTTGTAAGAGTTGAGGTTGTTTAATTTGTTGGTGTTTTTCAGGTTGAAGTCGTTGAATTTGTAGGTTCTTTTCAATATTGAGGTTGTTGGTGAATCTGTTGGTGTTATGAATGGTTTTTTCTGAACTTTTTTGTGTTTTTCAAAGTTGAGGTTGTTGCTGAATTTGTTGGTGATATTCAGTGTTGAGGTTGTTGAAGTTGTTGGTGATTTTCAATATTGAGCTTGTTGTTGAATTTGTTGCTGTTTTTCAATGTTGAGGTTGTTGTTGCATTTGTTGGTGTTTTTCAATGTTGAGGTTGTTGTTGAATTTGTTGGTGATTTTCATATTGAGGTCGTTGAATTTGTTGGTGATTTTCAATATTGAGGTTGTTGTTGAATGTTGTTGTTGTTATCAATGGTTTTTTTGAACTTTTTTGTGTTTTTCAAAGTTGAGGTTTTTGCTGAATTTATTGATGTTATCAATGTTTATATTGATGAACTTTTTTGTACTTTTAAAAATTGAGGTTGATTTTGAATTTGTTGGTGTTTTTCATTGTTGACGTTGTTGTTGGATTTGTTGGTGTTTTTCAAAGTTGAGGTCGTTGAATTTGTTGCTGATTTTCAATGTTGAGGTTGTTGTTTAATTTGTTAGTGTTACCAATGGTTTTTTTTAACTTTTTTGTGTTTTTCAAAGTTGAGGCTGTTGCTGAATTTGTTGGTGATATTCAGTTTTTGAATTTTTTGGCGTTTTTCAATGTTTACGTTGTTGTTGAATTTGTTGGTGATTTTCAATATGAGATTGTTGTTGATTTTGTTGGTGTTGTTCAATGGTGGGGTTTTTGTTGAGTTTTTTGGTGCTTTCATTGTTGAGGTGGTTGTTAAATTTGTTGTTATTTTTTAATGTTGAGGTTGTTGTTGAATTTGTTGGTGATTTTCAATATTGAGGTTGTTGCTGAATTTGTTCGTGGTTTTCTAAGTTTAGGTCGTTGAATTTGTTGGTGATTTTCGATATTAAAGTTGTTGGTGTTATGAATGTTTTTTATTTCATTTTTGTGTCTTTCAAAGTCGAGGTTGTTGCGAATTTGTTGTTGATATTCATTGTTGAGGTTGTTGAATTTGTTGGTGATTTTCAATATTGAGGTTGTTGTTGAATTTGTTGGTGTTTTTCAAAGTTGAGGTCGTTGAATTTGTTGTTGATTTTCAATATTGAGGTTGTTGTTAAATTTGTTGGTGTTATGAATTTTTTATTTTGAACTTTTTTGTGTTTTTCAATGTTGATGTTGTTTAATTTGTTGGTGATTTTCAATATTGAGTTTGTTGTTTAATTTGTTGGTGTTATCAATTTTATTTTTGTTGAAGTTGTTTGTATTTTTAAAAGTTGAGGTTGTTATTGAATTTGTTGGTGTTATGAATGTTTTTTTTTACTTTTTTGTGTTTTTCAACGTTGAGGTTGTTGCGAACTTGTTGGTGATATTCATTGCTGAAGTTGTTGAATTCTTTGGTGATTTTCAATGTTGAGGTTGTTGTTGAATTTGTTGGCGTTTTTCAATGTTGAGGTTGTTGTTGAATTTGTTGGTATTTTTCAAAGTTGAGGTCGTTGAATTTGTTGGTGATTTTCAATACTAAGGTTGTTGTTGAATTTGTTGGTGTTATGAATGGTTATTTTTGAACTTTTTTGTGTTTTTCAAAGTTGAGGTTGTTGTTGAATTTGTTGGTGTTTTACAATGTTGAGATTATTGTTAAATTTATTGGTGTTTTCAATGTTGAGGTCGTTGAATTTGTTGATGATTTTCAATATTGAGGTTGTAGTTGAATTTGTTGGCGTTTTTCTATGTTGAGGTTGTTGTTGAATTTGTTGGTGTTTCTCAATATTGAGGTTGTTGTTGAATTTGTTGGTGTTATGAATGGTTTTTTTAAACTTTTTTATGTTTTTCAAAGTTGAGGTTGTTGCTGATTTTGCTGGTGATATTCATTGTTGAGGTTGTAGTTGAATTTGTTGCCGTTTTTCTATGTTGAGGTTGTTGTTGAATTTGCTGGTGTTATGAATGTTTTATTTTGAACTTTTTTGTGTTTTTCAGAGTTGAGGTTGTTGAATTTGTTGTTGATTTTCAATATTGAGGTTTTTTTTGTTGAAATTGTTTGTATTTTTAAAAGTTGTGGTTGTTTCTGAATTTGTTGGTGGTTTTCAAAGTTTAGGTCGTCGAATTTGTTGGTGATTTTCGATATTAAAGTTGTTGGTGTTATGAATGTTTTTTTTTAATTTTTTGTGTTTTGCAAAGTCGAGGTTGCTGCGAATTTGTTGTTGATATTCATTGTTGATGTTGTTGAATTTGTTGGTGATTTTCAATATTGAGTTTGTTGTTGAATTTGTTGGTGTTTTTCAAAGTTGAGGTCGTTGAATTTGTTGTTGATTTTCAATATTGATGTTGTTGTTTAATTTGTTGGTGTTATCAATGTTATTTTTGTTGAACATGTTTGTATTTTTAAAAGTTGAGGTTGTTGTTGAAGTTGTTGGTGTTTTTCAATATTGAGGTTCTTGTTGAATTTGTTGATGTTATAAATGGTTTTTATTTAACTTTTTTGTTTTTTTCAATGTTGATGTTGTTGGATTTGTTGGTGCTTTTCAATGTTGAAGTTGTTGTTGAATTTGTTGGTGTTATGAATGTTTTTTGTTGAACTTGTTAGTATTTTAAAAATTTGAGGTTGTATTTCAATATTGAGGTTCTTGTTGAATTTGTTGATGTTATGAATGGTTTTTATTTAACTTTTTTGTTTTTTTCAATGTTGATGTTGTTGAATTTGTTGGTGATTTTCAATATTGAGTTTGTTGTTGAATTTGTTGGTGTTATGAATCGTTTTTTTTGAACATTTTGTGTTTTTCAAAGTTGAGATTGTTGCAAATTTGTTTGTGATATTCAGTGCTGAGGTTGCTGAATCTTTTGGTGATTTTCAATATTGAGGTTGTTGTTGAATTTGTTGGCGTATTTCAATGCTGAGGTTGTTGTTGAATTTGTTGGTGTTTTTCAATATTGAGGTTGTTGTTGAATTTGTTCGTGTTATGATTGTTTTTTTTTTAACTTTTTGTGTTTTTCAATGTTGATGTTGTTGAATTTGTTGTTGATTTTCAATATTGAGTTTGTTGTTTAATTTGTTGGTGTTATCAATATTATTTTTGTTGAGCTTTTTTGTACTTTTAAAAGTTGAGGTTGATTTTAAATTTGTTGGTGTTTTTCAAAGTTGAGGTCGTTGAAGTTGTTGTTGATTTTCAAAATTGAAGTTGTTGTTAAATTTGTTTGTGTTATCAATGTTTTTTTGTTGAATTTGTTTGTACGTTTAAAAGTTGAGGTTGTTGTTGAATTTGTTGGTGTTATGAATGGTTTTTTAAAAACTTTTTTCTGTTTTTCAAAGTTGAGGTTGTTGCGAATTTGCTGGTGATATTCAATGTTGAGGTTGATGAATTTGTTGGTGATTTTCAATGTTGAGGTTGTTGTTCAATTTGTTGGTGATTTTCAATATTGAGGTTGTTGTTCAATTTGTTGGTGTTATCAATGTTTTTTGTTGACCTTGTTTGTAATTTTAAAAGTTAAGGTTCTTGTTGAATTTGTTGGTGTATTTAAATGTTGAGATTTTTGAATTTGTTGCTGATTTTCAAAGTTGAGTGTGTTGCTGAATTTATTGGTGTTATCAATGCTTATTTTGTTGAACATTTTTGTACTTTTAAAATTTGAGTTTGATTTTGAATGTGTTGGTGTTTTTCATTGTTGAGGTTGTTTTTGAATTTTTTGGTGTTTTTCATTGTTGAGGTTGTTGTTGAATTTGTTGGTGTTATCAACGTTTTTTTTTCAACTTTTTTGTACATTTGAAAGTTGTGGTTGTTGTTGAATTTATTGGTATTTTTCAAAGTTGAGTTTGTTGTTGAATTAGTTGGTGTTATCAAAGTTTTTTTTGTTGAATTTTTTTATATTTTTCAAAGTTGAATGTGTTGTTGAATTTGTTGGTGTTTTTCAATATTGAGGTTGTTGAATCTGTTGGTGTTTTACAAAGTTGAGGGTGTTGAATTTGTTGGTGATTATGAATATTGAGGTTGTTGTTGAATTTGTTGGTGTTAACAATGTTACTTTTTGAACTTTTTTGTATTTTTGAAAGTTGAGGTTGTTGTTGAATTTGTTGGGATTTTCAATATTGAGGTTGTTGATGAAATTGTTGGCGATTTTCAATGTTGAGGTTGTTGTTGTTATTGATGATATTTTTCAATGTTGAAGTTGTTGGTGTTTTTCAATGTTGAGGTTGTCGTTGAATTTGTTGGTGTTTATCAATGTTGAGGTTGTTGTTGAATTTGTTGGTGTTTGTCAATGTTGAGGTTGTTGTTGAATTTGTTGCTGTTATCAATGTTATTTTTTGAACGTTTTTGTATTTTTGAAAGTTGAGGTTGTTGTTTAATTTGTTGTTGTTTTTCAATGTTGAGCTTGATGTTGAATTTGTTGGTGTTTTTCAAAGTTGTGGTCGTTGAATTTGTTGGTGATTTTCAATATTGAGATTGTTGTTGAAATTGTTGGCGTTTTTCTATGTTCAGGTAATTGTTGAATTTGTTGACGTTATCAATGTTATTTTTTTAACTTTTTTGTATTTTTGAAAGCTGAGGTTGTTGTTCAATTTGTTGGTGTTTTACAATGATGAGGTTGTTGTTGAATTTGTTGGTGTTTCTCAATGTTGAGGCCGTTGAATTTGTTGATGATTTTCAATATTCAGGTTGTTGTTGAATTTGTTGGTGTTATGAATGGTTTTTATGAACCTTTTTGTGTTTTTCAATCTTGAGTTTGTTGCTGAATTTGTTGGTGATATTCAATATTGTGGTTGTTGTTAAGTTTGTTGGCGTTTTTGAATATTCAGGTTGTTGTTGAATTTGTTGGTGTTGAAAAATTTTTTTTGAACTTTTTTGTGTTTTTCCACGTTGAGGATGTTGCTGAATGTGTTGGTGATACTCAGTGTTGAGGTTGTTGAATTTGTTGGTGTTTTACAATGTTGTGGTTGTTGTTGAATTTGTTGGTGTTTTCCAATGTTGAGGTTGTTGTTGAATTTGTTGGTGTTAACAATGTTATTTTTTGAACTTTTTTGTATTTTTGAAAGTTGAGCTTGTTGTTGAATTTGTTGGGATTTTCAATATTGAGGTTGTTGTTGAATTTGTTGGTGCTTTTCAATGTTGAGGTTGTTGTTGAATTTGTTGGCGTTTTTCAAAGTTGAGGTTGTAGTAGAATTTGTTGGTGTTATGAATGTTTTATTTTGAACATTTTTGTGTTTTCAAAGTTGAGGTTGTTGAATTTGTTGGTGATTTTCAATATTGAGGTTGTTGTTGAATTTATTGATGTTTTTCAGTGTTGAGGTTGTTGTTGAATTTGTTGGTGCTTTTCAATGTTGAGGTTGTGATTGAATTTGTTGGCGTTTTTCAAAGTTGAGGTTGTAGTTGAATTTGTTGGTGTTTTTCAATGTTCAGGTTATTGGTGGATTTGTTGACGTTATCAATGTTATTTTTTGATCATTTTTGTATTTTTGAAAGTTGAGGTTGTTGTTGAATTTGTTGGTGTTTTTCAATGTTGTGGTCGTTGAATTTGTTGGTGATTTTCAATATTTTTGTTGAATTTGTTGGTATAATGAATGGTTTTTTGAACTTTTTTGTGCTTTTCAATCTTGAGTTTGTTGCTGAATTTGTTGGTGATTTTCAATATTCAGGTTGTTGTTGAATTTGTTGGTGTAATGAATATATTTTTTGAAATTCTTTGTGCTTTTCAAAGTTCAGGTTTTTGCTGAATTTGTTGGTGATATTCAGCGTTGAGGTTGTTGAATTCGTTGGTGATTTTCAATATTGAGGTTGTTGTTAATATTTGTTGGTGTTATCAACGTTTATTTTGTTGAATTTTTTTGTACTTTTAAATGTTGAGGTTGTTGCTGAAATATTGAGATTGTTGTTGGAATTATTTGTGATTGTCAATATTGAGGTTGTTGTTGAATATGTTGGTTCTATCAATGTTATTTTTTTGAAACATTTTGTATTTTTCAAAGTTGAAGTAGTTATTGAATTTGTTGGTGTTATCAATGTTATTTTTTGAACTTTTTTGTCTTTTTCAAAGTCGAGGTTGTTGCTCAATTTGTTGGTGATACTCAATGTTGAGCTTGTTGAATCTGTTGCTGTTTTTCAATGTTGTGGTTGTTGTTGAATTTGTTGGTGTTATCAATGTTATTTTTTGAACTTTTTTGTATTTTTGAAAGCTGAGGTTGTTGCTGAATTTGTTGGCGTTTTTCAATACTCAGGTTGTTGTTGAATTTGTTGGTGATATTCAGTGTTGAGGTTGTTGAATATTTTGGTGATTTTCAAAATTGAGATTGTTGTTGAATTCGTTGGTGATTTTCAACATTGAGTTCCTTGTTGAATTTTTTGGTGTTGTCAATGTTTTTTGTTGAACTTGTTTGTATTTTATAAAGTTGAGGTTGTCATTGAATTTGTTGGTGTTTTTCAAAGTTGAGGTCGTTGAATTTGTTGGTGATTTTCAATATTTAGATTGTTGTTAAATTTGTTGGTGTTATCAACGTTTATTTTGTTGAACTTTTTTGTACTTTTAAAAGTTGAGGTTGTTGTTGAATTTGTTGGAGTTTTTCAATGTTGAGTTTGTTGTTGGTATTGTTGATGATTGTCAATATTGAGGTTGTTGTTTAATATGTTGGAGTAATCAATGTTATTTTTTTGAAACTTTTGGTATTTTAAAAGTTGATGTTGTTGTTGAATTTGTTGGTGTTTTTCAATGTTGAGGTTGTTGCTGAATTTGTTGGTGATGTTCTGTGTTGAGGTTGTTGAATTTGTCAGTGATTTTCAATATTGAGGTTGTTGTTAAATTTGTTGGTGTTATCAACGTTTATTTAGTTGACTTTTGTGTAATTTTAAAAGTTGAGGTTGTTGTTGAATTTGTTGGGATTTTCAATATTGAGGTTGTTGTTGAAGTTGTTGGAGTTTTTCAATGTTGAGTTTGTTGTTGGTATTGTTGATGATTGTCAATATTGAGTTTATTGTTGAATATGTTGGTGTTATCAATGTTATTTTTTTGAAACTTTTTGTATTTTTCAAAGTTGAAGTTGTTGTTGAATTTGTTGTTGTTTTTCAATATTGAGGTTGTTGTTGAATTTGTGGGTGTTTATCAATGTTGAGGTTGTTGCTGAATTTGTTGGTGTATTTCAATATTGAGGTTGTCATTGAATTTGTGGGTGTTTATCAATGTTGAGGTTGTTGTTGAATTTGTTGGTGTTATCAATGTTATTTTTTGAACTGTTTTGTATTTTTGAACGTTGAGGTTGTTGTGGAATTGGTTGTTTTTTCAATGTTGATGTTGAATTTACTTGTGTTTTTCAAAGTTCAGGTCGTTGAATTTGTTGGTGATTTTCAATATTGAGGTTGTTGTTGAATTTGTTTGTGTTCTGAATGATTTTTTTGAACTTTTTTGTGTTTTTCAAAGTTGAGGTTGTTGCTGAATGTTTTGGTGATTCTTAGTGTTGAGGTTGTTGAATTTATTGGTGTTTTTCAATGTTGGGGTTGTTGTTGAAATTTTTTGCGTTTTTCAATGTTGAGGTTGTTGTTGTTATTGTTGATATTTTTCAATGTTGAAGTTGTTGTTCAAATTGTTGGTGTTTTTCAATGTTGAGGTTGTAGTTGAATTTGTTGGTGCTTTTCAATGTTGAGGTTGTTGAATTTATTGGTGTTTTTCAATGATGAGTTGTTGTTCAAATTGTTGGTGTTTTTCAATGTTGAGGTCGTTTAATTTGTTGGTGATTTTAAATATTGAGGTTGTTGTTAACTTTGGTTGTGTTATGAATGTTTTTTTTTGAACTTTTTGTGTTTTTCAATGTTGATGCTGTTGAATTTGTTGGTGATTTTCAATATTGAGTTTGTCTTTTAATTTGTTGGTTTTGTCAATGTTATTTTTGTTGAGCTTTTTTGTACTTTTAAATGTTGAGGTTGATTTTGAATTTGTTGGTGTTTATCAAAGTTGAGGTCGTTGTTAAATTTGTTTGTGTTATGAATGTTTTTTTTTAACTTTTTGTGTTTTTCAATATTGAGGTTGTTGTTGAATTTGTTGGTGATTTTCAATACTGAGGTTGTTGTTGAATTTGTTAGTGTTAGTAATGTTTTTTTGTTGAACATTTTTGTACTTTTAAAAGATGAGTTTGATTTTGAATTTGTTGGTGTTTTTCATTGTTGAGGTTGTTTTTGAATTTGTTGGCGTTTTCCAATGTTGAGGAAGTTGTTGAATTTTTTGGTATCTTTCATTGTTGAGGTTGTTGATGAATTTGTTGGTGTTATCAACGTTCTTTTTTCAACTTTTTTGTACATTTGAAAGTTGTGGTTATTGTTGAATTTGTTGGTATTTTTCAAAGTTGATTTTGTTGTTGAATTAGTTAGTGTTATCAATGTTTTTTTTGTTGAACTTTTTTATGTTTTTCAAAGTTGAGGTTGTTGAATTTGTTGGTGTTAATGAATATTGAGCTTGTTTTTTAATTTGTTGTTATTAACAATGTTACTTTTTGAAATTTTTTGTATTTTTGAAAGTAGATTTTGTTGTTGAATTTGTTGGCGTTTCTCAATATTCAGGTTGTTGTTGAATTTGTTTGTGATATTCATTGTTGAGGTTGTTGAATATTTTGGTGTTTTCAATATTGAGGTTGTTGTTGAATTCGTTGGTGATTTTCAACATTGAGTTTCTTGTTGAATTTTTTGGTGTTATCAATGTTTTTTGTTGAACTTGTTCGTATTTTTTAAAGTTGAGGTTGTCATTGAATTTGTTGGTGTTTTTCAAAGTTGAGGTCGTTGAATTTGTTGGA
The DNA here is from genome assembly GCF_964194155.1 of Cetorhinus maximus. Classification (NCBI taxonomy): domain Eukaryota; kingdom Metazoa; phylum Chordata; class Chondrichthyes; order Lamniformes; family Cetorhinidae; genus Cetorhinus; species Cetorhinus maximus. The sequence goes on along the minus strand of NW_027596936.1, from coordinate 51,996 downwards.
GATTTTCAATATTTAGATTGTTGTTAAATTTGTTGGTGTTATAAACGTTTATTTTGTTGAACTTTTTTGTACTTTTAAAAGTTGAGTTTGTTGTTGAATTTGTTGGAGTTTTTCAATGTTGAGTTTGTTGTTGGTATTGTTGATGATTGTCAATATTGAGGCTGTTGTTTAATATGTTGGTGTTATCAATGTTATTTATTTGAAACTTTTTGTATTTTCAAAGTTGATGTTGTTGTTGAATGTGTTGGTGTTTTTCAATGTTGAGGTTGTTGCTGAATTTGTTGGTGATGTTCAGTGTTGAGGTTGTTGAATTTGTCAGTGATTTTCAATATTGAGGTTGTTGTTAAATTTGTTGGTGTTATCAACGTTTATTTTGTTGACACTTGTGTGCTTTTAAAAGTTGAGGTTGTTGTTGAATTTGTTGGGATTTTCAATATTGAGGTTGTTGTTGAAATTGTTGGAGTTTTTCAATGTTGAGTTTGTTGTTGGTACTGTTGATGATTGTCAATATTGAAGTTGTTGTTGAATATGTTTGTGTTATCAATGTTATTTTTCTGAAACCTTTTGTATTTTTCAAAGTTGAAGTTGTTGTTGAATTTGTTGTTGTTTTTCAACATTGAGGTTGTCGTTGAATTTGTGGGTGTTTATCAATGTTGAGGTTGTTGTTGAATTTGTTGGTGTTTATCAATGTTGAGGTTGTTGTTGAATTTGTTGGTGTTATCAATGTTATATTTTTGAACTTTTTGTATTTTTGAACGTTGAGGTTGTTGTTGAATTTGTTGTTGTTTTTCAATGTTGAGGTTGATGTTGAATTTACTTGTGTTTTTCAAAGTTCAGGTCGTTGAATTTGTTGGTCTTTTTCAATATTGAGGTTGTTGTTGAATTTGTTGGTGATTTTCAATATTGTGGTTGTTGTTCAAATTGTTGGTGTTTTTCAATGTTGAGGTTGTAGTTGAATTTGTTGGTGCATTTCAATGTTGAGGTTGTTGAATTTATTGGTGTTTTTCAATGATGAGGTTGTTGTTCAATTTGTTGGTGTTTTTCAATGTTCAGGTCGTTGAATTTGTTGGTCTTTTTCAATATTCAGGTTGTTGGTGAATTTGTTGGTGTTATGAATGGTTTTTTTGAACGTTTTTGTGTATTTCAAAGTTGAGGTTGTTGCTGAATTTGTTGGTGATATTCAGTCTTGAGGTTGTTGAATTTGTTGGTGATTTTCAATATTGAGGTTGATGTTGAATTTGTTGGTGTCATCAATGTTATTTATTGAACTGTTTTGTATTTTTCAATGTCGAGGTTGTTGTTGAATTTGTTGGTGTTTTTCATTGTTCAGGTTGTTGTTGTATTTGTTGGTGTCTTTCACTGTTGAGGTTGTTGTTGAATTTGTTGGTGTTATCAATGTTTTTTTGTTGAACTTGTTTATATTTTTAAAAGGTAAGGTTGTTGTTCAAATTGTTGGTGTTTTTCAATGTTGAGTTTGTTGTTGAATTTGTTGGTGTTTTTCAACGTTGAGGTTGTTGTTTAATTTGTTGGTATTATCAATGTTTATTTTGTTGAACTTTTTTGTACTTTTAAAAGCTGAGGTTGTTGTTGAATTTTTTGGGATTTTCAATATTGAGCTTGTTGTTGAATTTGTTGGTGTTTTTCAATGTTGAGGTTGTTGTTGAATTTGTTGGTGTTATCAATGTTCCTTTTGGAACTTATTTGTATTTTTTAAAGTTGAGGTTGTTGTTGAATTTGTTGGTGTTTGTCAATATTGAGGTTGTTGTTGAATTTGATGAAGATTTTCAATATTGAGGTTGTTGTTGATTTTGTTGGTGTTATGAATGGTTTTTTTGTTTAAACTGTATAAACAGGCCCCCATCATAAACTCTATTTAAACAGTGCCCCCATCATAAACACTATATAAACAGTGCCCCATCATAAACCCTATTTAAACAGTGCCCCCATCATAAACACTATATAAACAGTCCGCGCATCATAAACTCTATTTAAACAGTGCGCCATCATAATCACTATTTAATCAGTGCTCCATCATAAACACTATTAAAGCAGTTTAAATAGTGTTAATGATGGGGTACTGTTTATATTCTACTATTGATTGGGCACTGTCTATATAGTTTTTATGATGGGGAACTTTTTAACTAGTGATGGGGTGAGAATTTGAAGTCGGTCCTGGGAGAGTGCACAGCAAATTGTTGGCACCATAATTTAAAGTCAATCCTGGGGCAATGCGTAGCACAGCAATGTGGCTATAATTTAAAGCCAGTCATCGGACAGTGCACAGCACACAGATGGAGACAGAATTTCAATTCAGTCCTGGGACAGTGCACATCACTGTTTAAATAATGTTTATGATGGGGCCCTGTTTATATAGTGTTTATGATGGGGGCACTGTTTATATAGTGTTTATGATGGGGGCACTGTTTAAATAGTGTTTATGATGGGGCACTGTTTAAATAGTGTTATGATGGGGCACTGTTTAAATAGTGTTTATGGTGGGGGAACTGTTTAAATAGTGTTTATGATGGGGGCACTGTTTATATAGTATTTATGATGGGGGCACTGTTTAAATAGTGTTTATCATGGGGCACTGTTTAAATAGTGTTTATGATGGGGGCACTGTTTATATAGTGTTTATGATGGGGGCTCTGTTTAAATAGTGTTTATGATGGGGCACTGTTTAAATAGTGTTATGATGGGGCACTGTTTAAATAGTGTTTATGGTGGGGGCACTGTTTAAATAGTGTTTATGATGGGGCCCTGTTTATATAGTGTTTATGATGGGGGCACTGTTTATATAGTGTTTATGATGGGGGCTCTGTTTAAATAGTGTTTATGATGGGGCACTGTTTAAATAGTGTTATGATGGGGCACTGTTTAAATAGTGTTTATGGTGGGGGCACTGTTTAAATAGTGTTTATGATGGGGGCACTGTTAATATAGTATTTATGATGGGGGCACTGTTTAAATAGTGTTTATGATGGGGCACTGTTTAAATAGTGTTTATGATGGGGGCACTGTTTATATAGTGTTTATGATGGGAGCAAAGTTTAAATAGTGTTTATGATGGGGCACTGTTTATATAGTGTTTATGATGGGGGCACTGTTTAAATAGTGTTTATGATGGGGGCACTGTTTAAATAGAGTTTATGCTGGGGGCACTGTTTATATAGTGTTTATGATTGGGGCACTGTTTAAATAGTGTTTATGATGGGGGCACAGTTTATATAGTGTTTATGATGGGGACACTGTTTATATAGTGTTTATGATGGGGGCACTGTTTATATAGCGTTTATGATGGGGGCACTGTTTAAATAGTGTTAATGATGGGGCGCTGTTTAAATAGTGTTTATGATGGGGGCAATGTTTATATAGTGTTTATGATGGGGCACTGTTTAAAAAGGGTTTATAATGGGAGACTGTTTATGTAGTGTTTATGATGGGGGAACTGTTTATATTGTGTTTATGATGGGGGCACCGTTTAAATAGTGTTTATGATGGGGCACTGTTTAAACAGTGTTTATGATGGGGGCACTGTTTAAATAGTGTTTATGATGGGGGCTCTGTATAAATAGGGTTTATGCTGAGGGCACTGTTTATATAGTGTTTATGATGGGGGCACGTTTAAATAGTGTTTATGATCGGGGCACTGTTTAAATAGTGTTTATGATGGGGCACTGTTTATATAGTGTTTATGATGGGGACACTGTTTATATAGTGGTTATGATGGGGACACTGTTTATATAGTGTTTATGATCGGGGCACTGTTTATATAGTGTTTATTATGGGGGCACCGTTTATATAGAGTTTATGATGGGGCACTGTTTATATAGTGTTTATGATGGGGACACTGTTTATATAGTGTTTATGATGAGTGCGCCGTTTATTTAGTGCTTATGATGGGACACTGTTTAAAGGGTGTTTATGATTGGGGCACTGTTTATATAGTTTTTATGATGGGGGCACTGTTTATATCATGTTTATGATGGGGCACTTTTTAAATAGTGTTTATGATGGAGGCACTGTTTATATAGTGTTTATGATGAGGGCACTGTTTATATAGTGTTTATGATGGGGGCACTGTTTATACAGTGTTTATGATGGGGGCACGGTTTATATAGTGTTTATGATGGGGGAAATGTTTGTATAGTGTTTATGATGGGGGCTCTGTTTAAAATAGTGTTTATGATGGAGGCACTGGTTATATAGTGTTTATGATGGTGAAACTGTTTATATGGTGTTTATGATGGTGAAACTGTTTATATAGTGTTTATGATGGGGGCACTGTTTATATAGTGTTTATGATGGGGCACTGTTTATATAGTGTTTATGATGGGGGAACTGTTTATATAGTCTTTTGTGATGGGGGGACTGTTTATATAGTGTTTATGATGGGGCACTGTTTATATAGTGTTTATGATGGGGGCACTGTTTACATAGTGTTTATGATGTTGGAACTGTTTAAATAGTGTTTAGGACGGGGGCACTGTTTAAATAGTGTTTATGATGGGGGCACTGTTTATATAGTGTTTATGATGTGGGCACTGATTATATAGTGTTTATGATGGGGACACTGTTTAAATAGGTTTTATGCTGGGGGCTCTGTTTATATAGTGTTTATGATGGGGGCACTTTTTAAATATTATTTATGAAGGTGGCACTGTTTAAATAGTGTTTATCATGGGGGCTCTGTTTAAATAGGGTTTATGCTGGGGGCACTGTTTATATAGTGTTTATGATGGGGGCACTTTTTAAATAGTATTTATGATGGGGGCACTGTTTAAATAGTGTTTATGGTGGGGCACTGTTTATATAGTGACTATGATGGGGCACTGTTTATATAGTGTTTATGAATGTGACACTGTTTATATAGTTTTTATGATGGGGGCACTGTTTTTATAGTGTTTATGATGGGGGCACTGTCTAAATAGTGTTCATGATGGGGCACTGTTTAAATAGTGTTTATGATGGGGGCACTGTTTATATAGCGTTTATGATGGGGACAAGGTTTATATAGTATCTATGATGGGGCACTGTTTAATAGTGTTTATGATGGTGGAACTGTTTAAATAGTGTTTATGGTAGTGCATTATTTAAATACTGTTTATGATGGGGGAACGGTTAAAATAGTGTTTATGATGGGGGCACTGTTTATATAATGTTTATGATGGGGGCTCTGTATAAATAGGGTTTATGCTGAGGGCACTGTTTATATAGTGTTTATGATGGGGGCACGTTTAAATAGTGTTTATGATGGGGGCACTGTTTAAATAGTGTTTATGATGGGGCACTATTTATATAGTGTTTATGATGGGGACACTGTTTATATAGTGGTTATGATGGGGACACTGTTTATATAGTGTTTATGATCGGGGCACTGTTTATATAGTGTTTATTATGGGGGCACTGTTTAAATAGAATTTATGATTGAGGAACTGTTTAAATAGAGTATATGATAGGGCACTCTTTATTTAGTGTTTATGATGAGGGAACTCTTTAAATAGTGTTTATGATGGGGGCACTGTTTAAATAGTGTTTATGATGGGGCACTGTTTAAATAGAGTTTATGATGGGGCTCTGTTTAAATAGTGTTTATGATGGGGGAACTGTTTATATAGTGTTTATGATGGGCACACTGTTTAAATAGTGTGTATGATGGGGGCTCTGTTTAAAAAGGGTTTATGCATTGGGCACTGTTTATATAGTGTTAATGATGGGGGTACTGATTAAATAGTGTTTATGATGGGGGCACTGTTTAAATAGTGTTTATGATGGGGCACTGTTTATATAGTGTTTATGATGGGGGCACTGTTTATATAGTGTTTATGATGGTGACACTGTTTATATGGTGTTTATGATAAGGGCACTGTTTATATAGTGTTTATGATGGGGGCGCTGTTTAAATAGTGTTTATTATGTGGGCTGTGTTTAAATAGTGTTTATGATGGGGGCACTGTTTAAATAGTGTTTATGATGTGGGCAGTGTTTAAATAGTGTTTATGATGGGGGCACTGTTTATATAGTGTTTATGATGGGGGCACTGTTTAAATAGTGTTTATGATGGGGCACTGTTTATATAGTGTTTATGATGGGTCACTGTTTATATAGAGTTTATGAAGGGGCACTGGTTATATAGTGTTTATGATGGGGCACTGTTTATATAGTGTTTATGATGGAGGCACTGTTTATATAGAGTTTATGATGAGGCACTGTTTATATAGTGTTTATGATGGGGGCAGCGTTTATATAGTGTTTATGATGGGGCACTGTATAAATAGTGTTTATGATGGGGGCACTGTTTATATGGTGTTTATGATTGGGGCACTGTTTATATAGTGTTGAAGATGAGGGCACTGTTTATATAGTGTATATGATGGGACACTGTTTAAAGGGTGTTTATGATTGGGGCACTGTTTATATAGTTTTTATGATGGGGGCACTGTTTATATCATGTTTATGATGGGGCACTTTTTAAATAGTGTTTATGATGGAGGCACTGTTTATATAGTGTTTATGATGAGGGCACTGTTTATATAGTGTTTATGATGGGGGCACTGTTTATACAGTGTTTATGATGGGGGCACGGTTTATATAGTGTTTATGATGGGGGAACTGTTTGTATAGTGTTTATGATGGGAGCTCTGTTTAAAATAGTGTTTATGATGGGGGCACTGGTTATATAGTGTTTATGATGGTAAAACTGTTTATATGGTGTTTATGATGGTGAAACTGTTTATATAGTGTTTATGATGGGGGCACTGTTTATATAGTGTTTATGATGGGGCACTGTTTATATAGTGTTTATGATGGGGGAACTGTTTATATAGTCTTTTGTGATGGGGGAACTGTTTATATAGTGTTTATGATGGGGCACTGTTTATATAGTGTTTATGATGGGGGCACTGTTTACATAGTGTTTATGATGTTGGAACTGTTTAAATAGTGTTTAGGACGGGGGCACTGTTTAAATAGTGTTTATGATGGGGGCACTGTTTATATAGTGTTTATGATGTGGGCACTGATTATATAGTGTTTATGATGGGGACACTGTTTAAATAGGTTTTATGCTGGGGGCTCTGTTTATATAGTGTTTATGATGGGGGCACTTTTTAAATAGTATTTATGAAGGTGGCACTGTTTAAATAGTGTTTATCATGGGGTCTCTGTTTAAATAGGGTTTATGCTGGGGGCACTGTTTATATAGTGTTTATGATGGGGGCACTTTTTAAATAGTATTTATGATGGGGGCACTGTTTAAATAGTGTTTATGGTGGGGCACTGTTTATATAGTGACTATGATGGGGCACTGTTTATATAGTGTTTATGAATGTGACACTGTTTATATAGTTTTTATGATGGGGGCACTGTTTTTATATTGTTTATGATGGGGGCACTGTCTAAATAGTGTTCATGATGGGGCACTGTTTAAATAGTGTTTATGATGGGGGCACTGTTTATATAGCGTTTATGATGGGGACAAGGTTTATATAGTATCTATGATGGGGCACTGTTTAATAGTGTTTATGATGGGGGAACTGTTTAAATAGTGTTTATGGTAGTGCATTATTTAAATACTGTTTATGATGGGGGAACTGTTAAAATAGTGTTTATGATGGGGGCACTGTTTATATAATGTTTATGATTGGGCCACTTTTTATATAGGGTTTATGATGGGGGCACTGTTTAAAAAGTGTTTATGACGGGGGCACTGTTTAATTAGTGTTTATGATGGGGGCAATGTTTATATAGTGTTTATGAAGGGGCACTGGTTATGTAGTGTTTATGATGGGGGCACTGTTTAAATAGTGTTTATGATGGAGTACTGTTTAAATAGCGCCTATGATGTGGCTCTGTTTAAATAGTGTTTATGATGCGGGAACTGTTTATATAGTGTTTATCATGGGGACACTGTTTATATAGTGTTTATCATGGGGGCACTGTTTATATACCGTTTATGATGGGGCACTGTTTATATGGTGTTCATGATTGGGGCACGGTTTATATAGTGTTTTTGATGGGAGCACTGTTTATATAGTCTTTATGATGGGGGCACTGTTTAAATAGTGTTTATGACGGGGGCACTGTTTAATTAGTGTTTATGATGGGGGCAATGTTTATATAGTGTTTATGAAGGGGCACTGGTTATGTAGTGTTTATGATGGGGGCACTGTTTAAATATTGTTTATGATGGGGGCAGTGTTTAAATAGTGTTTATGATGTGGGCACTGTTAAAATAGTGATTATGATGGGGGCACTGTTTAAATAGGGTTTATGCTGGGGGCACTGTTTATATATTGTTTATGATGGGGCACTGTTTAAATAGTGTTTATGATGGGGGAACTGTTTAAATACTGTTTATGATGGGGGCACTGTTTATTTAGGGTTTATGATGGGGGCACTGTTTATATAGTTATTATGATTGGGCCACTGATCATATAGGGTTTATGATGGGGTCACTGTTTATATAGTGTTTATGATGGGGGCACTGTTAATATAGTGTTAATGATTAGGCACTGTTTAAATAGTGTTTATGCTGTGGCGCTGTTTATATAGTGTTTAGGATGGTGGCACTGTTTATATAGTGTTTATGAAGGGGGCACTGTTTATATAGTGTTTATGATGGGGCACTGTTTATATAGTGTTTATGATGAAGGCACGGTTTATATAGTGTTTATGATGGGGGCACTTTTTATATAGTATTTATAATGGGGGCGCTGTTTATATAGTGTTTATGATGGGGGCACTGTTTGTATAGTGTTTATGATGGGGGCACTTTTTATATAGTATTTATAATGGGGGCGCTGTTTATATAGTGTTTATGATGGGGGCACTGTTTAAATAGTGTTTATGATTGGGGCACTGTTTATATAGTGTTTATGATTGTTCAATGTTTATATAGTGTTTATGATGGGGCACTGTTTAAATAGTGCTTATGATGGGGGCACGGTTTATATAGTGTTTATGATGGGGGCACTGTTTATATAGTGTTTATGATGTGGGAACTGTTTATATAGTGTTTATGATGGGAGCACTGTTTATATAGTTTTTATGATGGGGGCACCGTTCATATAGTGATTATGATGGTTTCACTGTTTAAATAGTGTTTATGATGGGGGCACTGTTTAAATAGTGATTATGATGAGGGCACTGTTTATATAGTGTTTATGATGGGGGCTCTGTTTATATAGTGTTTATGATGGGGGCAGTGTTTGTATAGTGTTTATGATGGGGACACTGTTTATAAAGTGTTTATGATGGGGGCACTGTTTATAATGTGTTTATGATGGGGGAACTGTTTAAATAGTGTTTATGGTAGGGCACTATTTAAATAGTGTTAATGATGGGGTACTGTTAAAATAGTGTTTATGATGGGGTCACTGATAAATAGTGTTTATGATGGGGCACTGTTTAAATTGTGTTTATGATGGGGCTCTGTTTAAATAGTGTTTATGACGGGGGAACTGTTTATATAGTGTTTATCATGGGGACACTGTTTATATAGTGTCTATGATGGGGCACTGTTTATATACCGTTTACGATGGGGCACTGTTTCTATAGTGTTTATGATTGGGGCACTTTTTATATAGTGTTTATGATATGGGCACTGTTTATATAGTATTTATGATGGAGGCACTGTTTAAATAGTGTTTATGATGGGGTCACTGTTTAAGTAGTGTTTATGATGGGGGCAATGATTATATAATGTTTATGAAGGTGCACTGTTTATATCGTGTTTATGATGGGGGCACTGTTTAAATATTTTTTATCATGGGGGCAGTGTTTACATAGTGTTTATGATGTGGGCACTGTTTAAATAGTGTTTATGATGGGGGCACTGTTTAAATTAGGTTTATGCTGGGGGCACTGTTTATATATTGTTTATGATGGGGCACTGTTTAAATAGTCTTTATGATGGGGGAACTGTTTAAATAGTGTTAATGATTTGGCACTGTTTAAATAGTGTTTATGATGGGTCGCTGTTTATATAGTCTTTATGATGGGGGCACTGTTTATATAGTGTTAATGATGGATCACTGTTTATATAGTGTTTATGATGGGGGCACTGTTTATATAGTGATAATGATGGAGGCATCGTTTGTATAGTGTTTATGATGGGGGCACTGTTTAAATAGTGTTTATGATGTGGGCACTGTTTAAATAGTGTTTATGACGGGCGCACTGTTTATATAGTGTTTATGATGGGGGCACTGTTTAAATAGTTTTTATGATGGGGGCACTGTTCAAATAGTGTTTATGTTGGGGGCACTGTTTATATAGTGTTTATGATGGGGCACTGTTTATATAGTGTTTATAATTGGGGCACTGTTTATATAGTGTTTATGATGGGGGCACTGTTTATATAGTGTTTATGATGGGAGCACTGTTTAAATAGTGTTTATGATGGGGGCATTGTTTAAATAGTGTTTATGATGAGGACACTGTTTATATACTGTTTATGATGGGTGCACTGTTTATGTAGTGTTTATGATGGGGGAACTGTTTAAATAGTGTTTATGGTAGGGCACTATTTTAATAGTGTATATGATGGGGGAACTGTTAAAATAGTGTTTATGATGGGGTCACTGTTTAAATAGTGTTTATGATGGGGCACTGTTTAAATTGTGTTTATGATGGGGCTCTGTTTAAATAGTGTTTATGATGGGGGAACTGTTTATATAGTGTTTATCATGTGGACACTGTTTATATAGTGTTTATGACGGGGCACTGTGTATATACCGTTTAAGATTGGGCACTGTTTATATAGTGTTTATGATTGGGGCACTGTTTATATAGTGTTTATGATATGGGCACTGCTTATATAGTGTTTATGATGGGGGCTCTGTTTAAATAGAGTTTATGATGGGGGCACTGTTTAAGTAGTGTTTAAGATTGGGGGCATTGTTTATGTAGTGTTTATGAAGGGGCACTGTTTATATAGTGATTATGATGAGGGCACTGTTTAAATATTTTTTATGATGGGGGCAGTGTTTACATAGTGTTTATGATGTGGGCACTGTTTACATAGTGTTTATGATGGGGGCAATGTTTAAATTAGGTTTATGCTGGGGGCACTGTTTATATATTGTTTATGATGGGGCACTGTTTAAATAGTGTTTCTGATGGGGGAACTGCTTAAATAGTGTTTATGATGGGTGCACTGTTTATATAGTGATTATGATGGGGGCACTGTTTATATAGTGTTTATGATTGGGGCACTGTTTATATACTGTTTATGATGAGGGCACTGTTTATATAGTGTTTATGATGGGGGCTCTGTTTATATAGTGTTTATGATGGGGGCACTGTTTGTATAGTGTTTATGATGGGGACACTGTTTATATAGTGTTTATGATGGGGGCACTGTTTATAATGTGTTTATGATGGGGGAACTGTTTAAATAGTGTTTATGGTAGGGCACTATTTAAATAGTGTTAATGATGGGGTACTGTTAAAATAGTGTTTATGATGGGGCACCCTTTATATAGTGTTTATGATCGGAGCACTGTTTAAATTGTGTTTATGATGGGGCTCTGTTTAAATAGTGTTTATGATGGGGGAACTGTTTATATAGTGTTTATCATGGGGAGACTGTTTATATAGTGTTTATGATGGGGCACTGTTTATATACCGTTTACGATGGGGCACTGTTTATATAGTGTTTATGATTGGGGTACTTTTTATATAGTGTTTATGATATGGGCACTGTTTATATAGTATTTATGATGGGGGCACTGTTTAAATAGTGTTTATGATGGGGTCACTGTTTAAGTAGTGTTTATGATGGGGGCAATGTTTATATAATGTTTATGAAGGTGCACTGTTTATATCGTGTTTATGATGGGGGCACTGTTTAAATATTTTTTATCATGGGGGCAGTGTTTACATAGTGTTTATGATGTGGGCACTGTGTAAATAGTGTTTATGATGGGGGCACTGTTTAAATTAAGTTTATGCTGGGGGCACTGTTTATATATTGTTTATGATGGGGCACTGTTTAAATAGTCTTTATGATGGGGGAACTGTTTAAATAGTCTTTATGATTGGGGCACTGTTAATATCGTGTTTATGATTGGGCAACTGTTTATATAGGGTTTATGATGGGTGCACTGTTTATATAGTGTTTATGATGGGGGCACTGTTTATTTAGTGTTAATGATTTGGCACTGTTTAATTAGTGTTTATGATGGGGGCACTGTTTATATAGTGATAATGATGGAGGCATCGTTTGTATAGCGTTTATGATGGGGGCACTGTTTAAATAGTGTTTATGATGTGGGCACTGTTTAAATAGTGTTTATGATGGGGGCACTGTTTATATAGTGTTTATGATGGGGGCACTGTTTATATAGTGTTTATGATTGGGGCACTGTTTATATAGTGTTTATGATGGGGGCACTGTTTAAATAGTTTTTATGATGGGGGCACTGTTCAAATAGTGTTTATGATGGGGGCACTGTTTATATAGTGTTTATAATTGGGGCACTGTTTATATAGTGTTTATGATGGGGGCTCTATTTATAAAGTGTTTATGATGGGGGCACTGTTTATATAGTGTTTATGATGGGGACAGTGTTTATATAGTGTTTATGATGGGGGCACAGTTTATTTAGTGCTTATGTTGGGGCACTTTTTTAATAGTGTTTATGATTGGGGCACTGTTTATATAGTGTTTATGATGCGCGCACTGTTTATATAGTGTTTATGATGGGGAAAATTTTTATATAGTGTTTATGATGGGGGCACTGTTTATATAGTGTTTATGATGGGGGCACTGTTTATATAGTGTTTATGATGGGGGCACTGTTTATATAGTGTTTATGATGGTCTACCTGCTAATATAGTGATTATGATGGGGGCACTGTTATATAGTGTTTATGATTGGGGCACTGTTTATATGGAGTTTAAGATGGTGGCACTGTTTATATAGTGTTTATGATGGGGGAACTGTTTATAAAGTGTTTATGATGGGGGCACTGTTTATATAGTGTTTTTGATTGCGGCACTGCTTATATAGTCTTTATGATGGGGTCACTGTTTATATAGTGTTTATGATGGGGAAACAGTTTAAATAGTATTTATGATGGGGGCACCGTTTATATAGTGCTTATCATGGGGCACTGTTTAAATAGTGTCTATGATTGGCGCACTGTTTAGAAAGTGTTTATGATGGGCGCAATGTTTATATAGTGTTTATGATGGGGCACTGTTAAAATACTGTTTATGATGGGGGCACCGTTTATATAGTGTTTATGATGGGGACACTTTATATAGTGTTTATGATGGGGCACTGTTTAAATAGTGTGTATGATGGGGGAACTGTTTAAATAGTGTTTATGATGGGGGCACTGTTTAAATAGTGTTTATGATGGGGCACCGTTTAAATTGTGTTTATGATGGGGCTCTGTTTAAATAGAGTTTATGATCTGGGAACTCTTTATATAGTGTTTATCATGGAGACACTGTTTATATTGTGTTTATGATGGGGGCACTGATTATATACCGTTTATGATGGGGCACTGTTTATATAGTGTTTATGATTGGGGCACTGTTTATATAGTGTTTATGATGGGGGCACTGTTTATATAGTGTTTATGATGGGGGCACTGTTTAAATAGAGTTTATGATGGGGGCACTGTTTAAGTAGTGTTTAAGATTGGGGGCATTGTTTATGTAGTGTTTATGAAGGGGCACTGTTTATATAGTGTTTTATAAAGGGCACTGTTTAAATATTGTTTATGATGGGGGCAGTGTTTACATAGTGTTTATGATGTGGGCACTGTTTAAATAGTGTTTATGATGGGGGCACTGTTTAAATTAGGTTTATGCTGGGGCACTGATTATATACTGTTTATGATGGGGCACTGTTTAAATAGTGTTTATGATGGGGGAACTGTTAAAATAGTGTTTATGATGGGGGCACTGTTTATATAGGGTTTATGATGGGGGCAATGTTAATTTCGAGTTTATGATTGGGCCACTGTTTATATAGGGTTTATGATGGTTGCACTGTTTATATAGTGTTTATGATGGGGGCACTGTTTAAATAGTGTTAATGATTAGGCACTGTTTAAATAGTGTTTATGATTGGGACACTGTTTATGTAGTGATTATGATGGGGGCACTGTTTATATAGTGTTTATGATGGGGCACTGTTTAAATACTGTTTATGTTGGGGGCATTGTTTATATAGTGTTTATGATGGGGGAACTGTTTATATAGTGTTTATGATGCGGGCACTGTTTAAATAGTGTTTATGATGGGGCACTGTTTAAATTGTGTTTATGATGGGTCTCTGTTTAAATAGTGTTTATGAAGGGGGAACTGTTTATATAGTGTTTATCATGGGGAGACTGTTTATATAGTGTTTATGATGGGGGCACTGATTATATACCGTTTATGATGGGGCACTGTTTAAATAGAGTTTATGATGGGGGCACTGTTTAAGTAGTGTTTAAGATTGCGGGCTTTGTTCATGTAGTGTTTATGAAGGGGCACTGTTTATATAGTGTTTATGATGGGGGCACTGTTTATATAGTGTTTATGATGGGGGCACTGCTAATATAGTGTTTATGATGGGGGCACTGTTTATATAGTGTTTATGATGGGGGCACTGTTTATATAGTGTTTATGATGGGGGCACTGTTTATATAGTGTTTATGATGGGGGCACTGTTTATATAGTGTTTATGAAGGGGGCACTGTTTAAATATTGTTTATGATGGGGGCAGTGTTTACATAGTGTTTATGATGTGGGCACTGTTTAAATAGTGTTTATGATGGGGGCACTGTTTAAATTAGGTTTATGCTGGGGCACTCTTTATATACTGTTTATGATGGGGCACTGTTTAAATAGTGTTTATGATGGGGGAACTGTTTAAAAAGTGTTTATGATGGGGGCACTGTTTATATAGGGTTTATGATGGGGGCACTGTTAATATCGAGTTTATGATTGGGCCACTGTTTATATAGGGTTTATGATGGTTGCACTGTTTATATAGTGTTTATGATGGGGGCACTGTTTATATAGTGTTAATGATTAGGCACTGTTTAAAAAATGTTTATGATTGGGCGCTGTTTATATAGTGTTTATGATGGGGGCACTGTTTATATAGTGTTTATGATGGTGCACTGTTTATATAGTGTTTATGATGGGGGCATCTTTTATATAGTGTTTATGATGGGGGCACTGTTTAAATAGTGTGTATGATGGGGGAACTGTTTAAATAGTGTTTATGATGGGGGCACTGTTTAAATAGTGTTTATGATGGGGCACCGTTTAAATTGTGTTTATGATGGGGCTCTGTTTAAATAGTGTTTATGATCTGGGAACTCTTTATATAGTGTTTATCATGGAGACACTGTTTATATTGTGTTTATGATGGGGGCACTGATTATATACCGTTTATGATGGGGCACTGTTTATATAGTGTTTATGATTGGGGCACTGTTTATATAGTGTTTATGATGGGGGCACTGTTTATATAGTGTTTATGATGGGGGCACTGTTTAAATAGAGTTTATGATGGGGGCAGTGTTTACATAGTGTTTATGATGTGGGCACTGTTTAAATAGTGGTTATGATGGGGGCACTGTTTATATAGGGTTTATGATGGGGGCACTGTTAATTTCGAGTTTATGATTGGGCCACTGTTTATATAGGGTTTATGATGGTTGCACTGTTTATATAGTGTTTATGATGGGGGCACTGTTTAAAAAGTGTTAATGATTAGGCACTGTTTAAATAGTGTTTATGATGAGGCGCTGTTTATATAGTGTTTATGATGGGGGCACTGTTTATATAGTGTTTATGATGGTGCACTGTTTATATAGTGTTTATGATGGGGGCACTGTTTATATAGTGTTTATGATGGGGGCACTGTTTATATAGTGTTTATGATGGGTGCACTGTTTATATAGTGTTTATGATGGTGGACTGTTTATATAGTGTTTATGATGGGGGCACTGTTTATATAGTGTTTATGATGGGGGCACTGTTTAAATAGTGTTTATGATGTGGGGACTGTTTAAATAGTGTTTATGAGGGGGGCACTGTTTATATAGTGTTTATGATGGGGCACTGTTTATATAGTGTTTAGGATGGGGGCACTGTTTAAATAGTTTTTATGATGGGGTCACTTTTTAAATAGTGTTTATGATGGGGGCACCGTTTATATAGTGTTTATGATGGGGCACTGTTTATATAGTGTTTATGATGGGGGCACTGTTTATATAGTGTTTATGATGGGGTCACTGTTTAAATAGTGTTTATGATGGGGGCACCGTTTATATAGTGTTTATGATGGGGCACTGTTTATATAGGGTTTATGATGGGGGCACTGTTTATATAGTGTTTATGATGGGTGCTCTGTTTAAATAGTGTTTATGATGGGTCAGTGTTTATATAGTGTTTATGATTGGGGCACAGTTTATTTAGCGCTTATGATGGGGCACTGTTTAAATAGTGTTTATGATTGGGACACTGTTTATGTAGTGATTATGATGGGGGCACTGTTTATATAGTGTTTATGATGGGGCACTGTTTAAATACTGTTTATGTTGTGGGCATTGTTTATATAGTGTTTATGATGGGGGAACTGTTTATATAGTGTTTATGATGCGGGCACTGTTTAAATAGTGTTTATGATGGGGCACTGTTTAAATAGTGATTATGATGGGTCTCTGTTTAAATAGTGTTTATGAAGGGGGAACTGTTTATATAGTGTTTATCATGGGGAGACTGTTTATATAGTGTTTATGATGGGGGCACTGATTATATACCGTTTATGATGGGGCACTGTTTATATAGTGTTTATGATGGGGGCACTGTTTATATAGTGTTTATGATGGGGGCACTGTTTAAATAGAGTTTATGATGGGGGCACTGTTTAAGTAGTGTTTAAGATTGCGGGCTTTGTTCATGTAGTGTTTATGAAGGGGCACTGTTTATATAGTGTTTATGATGGGGGCACTGTTTATATAGTGTTTATGATGGGGGCACTGCTAATATAGTGTTTATGATGGGGGCACTGTTTATATAGTGTTTATGATGGGGGCACTGTTTATATAGTGTTTATGATGGGGGCACTGTTTATATAGTGTTTATGATGGGGGCACTGTTTATATAGTGTTTATGATGGGGGCACTGTTTAAATATTGTTTATGATGGGGGCAGTGTTTACATAGTGTTTATGATGTGGGCACTGTTTAAATAGTGTTTATGATCGGGGCACTGTTTAAATTAGGTTTATGCTGGGGCACTGTTTATATACTGTTTATGATGGGGCACTGTTTAAATAGTGTTTATGATGGGGGAACTGTTTAAAAAGTGTTTATGATGGGGGCACTGTTTATATAGGGTTTATGATGGTGGCACTGTTTATATCGAGTTTATGATTGGGCCACTGTTTATATAGGGTTTATGATGGTTGCACTGTTTATATAGTGTTTATGATGGGGGCACTGTTTATATAGTGTTAATGATTAGGCACTGTTTAAAAAATGTTTATGATGGGGCGCTGTTTATATAGTGTTTATGATGGGGGCACTGTTTATATAGTGTTTATGATGGTGCACTGTTTAAATAGTGTTTATGATGGGGGCACTGTTTAAATTAGGTTTATGCTGGGGCACTGATTATATACTGTTTATGATGGGGCACTGTTTAAATAGTGTTTATGATGGGGGAACTGTTAAAATAGTGTTTATGATGGGGGCACTGTTTATATAGGGTTTATGATGGGGGCAATGTTAATTTCGAGTTTATGATTGGGCCACTGTTTATATAGGGTTTATGATGGTTGCAATGTTTATATAGTGTTTATGATGGGGGCACTGTTTAAATAGTGTTAATGATTAGGCACTGTTTAAATAGTGTTTATGATTGGGACACTGTTTATGTAGTGATTATGATGGGGGCACTGTTTATATAGTGTTTATGATGGGGCACTGTTTAAATACTGTTTATGTTGGGGGCATTGTTTATATAGTGTTTATGATGGGGGAACTGTTTATATAGTGTTTATGATGCGGGCACTGTTTAAATAGTGTTTATGATGGGGCACTGTTTAAATTGTGTTTATGATGGGTCTCTGTTTAAATAGTGTTTATGAAGGGGGAACTGTTTATATAGTGTTTATCATGGGGAGACTGTTTATATAGTGTTTATGATGGGGGCACTGATTATATACCGTTTATGATGGGGCACTGTTTAAATAGAGTTTATGATGGGGGCACTGTTTAAGTAGTGTTTAAGATTGCGGGCTTTGTTCATGTAGTGTTTATGAAGGGGCACTGTTTATATAGTGTTTATGATGGGGGCACTGTTTATATAGTGTTTATGATGGGGGCACTGCTAATATAGTGTTTATGATGGGGGCACTGTTTATATAGTGTTTATGATGGGGGCACTGTTTATATAGTGTTTATGATGGGGGCACTGTTTATATAGTGTTTATGATGGGGGCACTGTTTATATAGTGTTTATGAAGGGGGCACTGTTTAAATATTGTTTATGATGGGGGCAGTGTTTACATAGTGTTTATGATGTGGGCACTGTTTAAATAGTGTTTATGATGGGGGCACTGTTTAAATTAGGTTTATGCTGGGGCACTCTTTATATACTGTTTATGATGGGGCACTGTTTAAATAGTGTTTATGATGGGGGAACTGTTTAAAAAGTGTTTATGATGGGGGCACTGTTTATATAGGGTTTATGATGGGGGCACTGTTAATATCGAGTTTATGATTGGGCCACTGTTTATATAGGGTTTATGATGGTTGCACTGTTTATATAGTGTTTATGATGGGGGCACTGTTTATATAGTGTTAATGATTAGGCACTGTTTAAAAAATGTTTATGATTGGGCGCTGTTTATATAGTGTTTATGATGGGGGCACTGTTTATATAGTGTTTATGATGGTGCACTGTTTATATAGTGTTTATGATGGGGGCATCTTTTATATAGTGTTTATGATGGGGGCACTGTTTAAATAGTGTGTATGATGGGGGAACTGTTTAAATAGTGTTTATGATGGGGGCACTGTTTAAATAGTGTTTATGATGGGGCACCGTTTAAATTGTGTTTATGATGGGGCTCTGTTTAAATAGTGTTTATGATCTGGGAACTCTTTATATAGTGTTTATCATGGAGACACTGTTTATATTGTGTTTATGATGGGGGCACTGATTATATACCGTTTATGATGGGGCACTGTTTATATAGTGTTTATGATTGGGGCACTGTTTATATAGTGTTTATGATGGGGGCACTGTTTATATAGTGTTTATGATGGGGGCACTGTTTAAATAGAGTTTATGATGGGGGCAGTGTTTACATAGTGTTTATGATGTGGGCACTGTTTAAATAGTGGTTATGATGGGGGCACTGTTTATATAGGGTTTATGATGGGGGCACTGTTAATTTCGAGTTTATGATTGGGCCACTGTTTATATAGGGTTTATGATGGTTGCACTGTTTATATAGTGTTTATGATGGGGGCACTGTTTAAAAAGTGTTAATGATTAGGCACTGTTTAAATAGTGTTTATGATGAGGCGCTGTTTATATAGTGTTTATGATGGGGGCACTGTTTATATAGTGTTTATGATGGTGCACTGTTTATATAGTGTTTATGATGGGGGCACTGTTTATATAGTGTTTATGATGGGGGCACTGTTTATATAGTGTTTATGATGGGTGCACTGTTTATATAGTGTTTATGATGGTGGACTGTTTATATAGTGTTTATGATGGGGGCACTGTTTATATAGTGTTTATGATGGGGGCACTGTTTAAATAGTGTTTATGATGTGGGGACTGTTTAAATAGTGTTTATGAGGGGGGCACTGTTTATATAGTGTTTATGATGGGGCACTGTTTATATAGTGTTTAGGATGGGGGCACTGTTTAAATAGTTTTTATGATGGGGTCACTTTTTAAATAGTGTTTATGATGGGGGCACCGTTTATATAGTGTTTATGATGGGGCACTGTTTATATAGTGTTTATGATGGGGGCACTGTTTATATAGTGTTTATGATGGGGTCACTGTTTAAATAGTGTTTATGATGGGGGCACCGTTTATATAGTGTTTATGATGGGGCACTGTTTATATAGGGTTTATGATGGGGGCACTGTTTATATAGTGTTTATGATGGGTGCTCTGTTTAAATAGTGTTTATGATGGGTCAGTGTTTATATAGTGTTTATGATTGGGGCACAGTTTATTTAGCGCTTATGATGGGGCACTGTTTAAATAGTGTTTATGATTGGGACACTGTTTATGTAGTGATTATGATGGGGGCACTGTTTATATAGTGTTTATGATGGGGCACTGTTTAAATACTGTTTATGTTGTGGGCATTGTTTATATAGTGTTTATGATGGGGGAACTGTTTATATAGTGTTTATGATGCGGGCACTGTTTAAATAGTGTTTATGATGGGGCACTGTTTAAATAGTGATTATGATGGGTCTCTGTTTAAATAGTGTTTATGAAGGGGGAACTGTTTATATAGTGTTTATCATGGGGAGACTGTTTATATAGTGTTTATGATGGGGGCACTGATTATATACCGTTTATGATGGGGCACTGTTTATATAGTGTTTATGATGGGGGCACTGTTTATATAGTGTTTATGATGGGGGCACTGTTTAAATAGAGTTTATGATGGGGGCACTGTTTAAGTAGTGTTTAAGATTGCGGGCTTTGTTCATGTAGTGTTTATGAAGGGGCACTGTTTATATAGTGTTTATGATGGGGGCACTGTTTATATAGTGTTTATGATGGGGGCACTGCTAATATAGTGTTTATGATGGGGGCACTGTTTATATAGTGTTTATGATGGGGGCACTGTTTATATAGTGTTTATGATGGGGGCACTGTTTATATAGTGTTTATGATGGGGGCACTGTTTATATAGTGTTTATGATGGGGGCACTGTTTAAATATTGTTTATGATGGGGGCAGTGTTTACATAGTGTTTATGATGTGGGCACTGTTTAAATAGTGTTTATGATGGGGGCACTGTTTAAATTAGGTTTATGCTGGGGCACTGTTTATATACTGTTTATGATGGGGCACTGTTTAAATAGTGTTTATGATGGGGGAACTGTTTAAAAAGTGTTTATGATGGGGGCACTGTTTATATAGGGTTTATGATGGTGGCACTGTTTATATCGAGTTTATGATTGGGCCACTGTTTATATAGGGTTTATGATGGTTGCACTGTTTATATAGTGTTTATGATGGGGGCACTGTTTATATAGTGTTAATGATTAGGCACTGTTTAAAAAATGTTTATGATGGGGCGCTGTTTATATAGTGTTTATGATGGGGGCACTGTTTATATAGTGTTTATGATGGTGCACTGTTTATATAGTGTTTATGATGGGGGCATCTTTTATATAGTGTTTATGATGGGGGCACTGTTTAAATAGTGTTTATGATGTGGGGACTGTTTAAATAGTGTTTATGATGGGGGGCACTGTTTAAATAGAGTTTATGATTGGGGCGCTGTTTATATAGTGTTTATGACTGCAGCACTGTTTATATAATGTTTATGATGGGGACACTGTTTATATAGTGTTTATGATGGGGCACTGTTTATATAGTGTTTATGATTAGGGCACAGTTTATATAGTGTATGTGATGGGGCACTGTTTATATAGTGTTTATGATGAAGGCACTGTTTATATAGTGTATATGATGGGTCACTGTTTATATAGTGTTTATGATGGCGCACTGTTTATATAGTGTTTTTGATGGGGCACTGTTTATATAGTGTTTATGATGAGGGCACTGTTTAAATAGTGTTTATGATGGGGGCACTGTTTAAACAGTGTTTATGATGGGGGCACTGTTTAAATAGTGTTTATGTTGGGGCACTGTTTAAATTGTGTTTATGATGGGGGCACTGTTTAAATAGTGTTTATGATGGGGGCACTGTTTAAATAGTGTTTATGATGGGGTCACTGTTTAAATTGTGTTTATGATGGGTGCACTGTTTAAATAGTTTTTATGATGGGGCACTGTTTAAATAGTGTTTATGATGGGGGCACTGTTTAAATATTTTTATGATGGGGACACTGTTTAAATAGTGTTTATGATGGAACTCTGCTTCAATAGTGTTTACGATGGGGCCACTGTTTATATAGTGTTTATGATAGGGCACTGTTTATATAGTGTTTATAATGGGGGCACTGTTTAAATAGTGTTTATGATGGTGCACTGTTAATATAGTGTTTGTAATGGGTCACTGTATATATAGTGTTTATGATGGGTCACTGTATATATAGTGTTTATGATGGGAGCACTGTTTATATAGTGTTTTTGATGGGGGCACTGTTTATATAGTGTTTATGATGGGGCACTGCTAATATAGTGTTTATGATGGGGGCACTGTTTATATAGTGTTTATGATGGCGCACTGTTTATATAGTGTTTATGATGGGGCACTATTTATATAGTGTTTATGATGGTGGCACTGTTTATATAGTGTTTATGATGAGGCAGTGTTTAAATCGTGTTTATGATGGTGCACTGTTTATATAGTGTTTATGATGGGGCATTGTTTATATAGTTTTTCTGATTGGGGCACTTTTTATATAGTGTTTATGAATGGAGCACTGTTTATATAGTGTTTATGATGGGTCACTGTTTATATAGTGTTTATGATGGGAGCACTGTTTATATAGTGTTTATGATGGGGGCACTGTTTATATTGTGTTTATGATGGGGCACTGCTAATAGTATTTATGATGGGGGCACTGTTTATATAGTGTTTATGATGGCGGACTGCTTATATAGTGTTTATGATGGGGGCGCTGTTTATATAGTTTTTATGATGAGGACACTGTTTATATAGTGTTTATGATGGGGGCACTGTTTACATAGTGTTAATGATGGGGCACTGTTTAAATAGTGTTTATGATGGGGCACTGTTTATTTAGTGTTTATGATCGGAGCACCTTTTATATATTCTTTATGATGGGGGCACTGTTTATATAGTGTTTATGATGGGGGCACTGTTTATACAGTGTTTATGATGGGGGCACTGTTTAAGTAGTGTTTATGATGGGGGCACTGTTTAAATTGTGATTATGATGGGGGCACTGTTTATATAGTTTTTATGATGGGTCACTGTTTATATAGTGTTTATGATGGGGGCACTGTTTAAATAGTGTTTATGATGGGGGCACTGTTTATATAGTGTTTATGATGGGGGCACTGTTTAAATAGTGTTTATGATGGGGGCACTGTTTACATAGTGTTTATGATGGGGCACTATTTATATAGTGTTTATGATGGGGGCACTGTTTAAATAATGTTTATGATGGGTGCACTGTTTATATAGTTTTCATGATGGGGCACTGTTTAAATAGTGTTTATGATGGGTGCACTGTTTATATAGTGTTTATGATAGGGCACTGTTTATATAGTGTTTATGATGAGGGCACTGTTTATATAGTGTTTATGATGGGAGCACTGTTTATATAGTGTTTATGATGGGTCACTGTATATATAGTGTTTATGATGGGAGCACTGTTTATATAGTGTTTATGATGGGGGCACTGTTTATATAGTGTTTATGATGGGGCACTGCTAATATAGTGTTTATGTTGGGTGCACTGTTTATATAGTTTTCATGATGGGGCACTGTTTAAATAGTGTTTATGATGGGTGCACTGTTTATATAGTGTTTATGATGGGGCACTGTTTATATAGTGTTTATGATGGGGGCACTGTTTAAATAGTGTTTATGGTTGGGGGCACTTTTTATATAGTGTTTATGATGGGTGCACTGTTTATATAGTGTTTATGATGGGGGCACTATTTATATAGTGTTTATGATGGGGGCACTGTTTAAATAGTGTTTATCATGGGGCACTGTTTATATAGTGTTTATGATGGGGCACTGCTTAAGTAGTGTTTATGATGGGGCACCGTTTATATAGTGTTTATGATCGGAGCACTGTTTAAATAGTGTTTATGATGGGGACACTGTTTAAATAGTGTTTATGATGGGGCACGTTTTAAATAGTGTTTATGATGGGGGCACTGTTTATATAGTGTTTATGATGGGGGCACTGTTTATATTGTGATTATGATGGGGGCACTGTTTAAATAGTGTTTATGATGGGGCACTGTTAATATAGTGTTTATAATGGGAGCACTGTTTATATAGTGTTTATGATGAGGGCACTGTTTAAATAGTGTTTATGATGGGGCACTGTTAATATAGTGTTTATGATGGGAGCACTGTTTATATAGTGTTTATGATGGGTCACTGTATATATAGTGTTTATGATGGGAGCACTGTTTATATAGTGTTTATGATGTGGGCACTGTTTATATAGTGTTTATGATGGGGCACTCTTAATATAGTGTTTATGATGGGGGCACTGTTTATAGAGTGTTTATGATGGCGCACTGTTTATATAGTGTTTATGATGGGGCACTGTTTATATAGTGTTTATGATGGTGGCACTGTTTATATAGTGTTTATGATGAGGCAGTGTTTAAATTGTGTTTATGATGGTGCACTGTTTATATAGTGGTTATGGTGGGGCATTGTTCATATAGTTTTTATGATTGCGGCACTGTTTATATAGTGTTTATGATGGGAGCACTGTTTATATAGTGTTTATGATGGGTCACTGTTTATATAGTGTTTATGATGGGGGCACTGTTTATATAGTGTTTATGATGGGGCACTGCTAATAGTATTTATGATGGGGGCACTGTTTATATAGTGTTTATGATGGCGCACTGTTTATATAGTGTTTATGATGGGGCACTGTTTTGTATAGTGTTTATGATGGTGGCACTGTTTATATGGTGTTTATGATCGGGCAGTGTTTAAATAGTGTTTATGATGGGTGCACTATTTATATAGTGTTTATGATGGGGGCACTGTTTAAATAGTGTTTATCATGGGGCACTGTTTATATAGTGTTTATGATCGGGACACTGTTTATATAGTGTTTATGATCGGAGCACTGTTTATATAGTGTTTATGATCGGAGCACCGTTTAAATAGAGTTTATGAAGGGGCACTGTTTAAATAGTGTTTATGATGGGGCACCCTTTATATAGTGTTTATGATCGGAGCACTGTTTAAATAATGTTTATGATGGGGACACTGCTTCAATAGTGTTTATGATGGGGGCACTGTTTATATAGTGTTTATGATGGTGCACTGTTTATATAGTGTTTATGATGGGGGCATCGTTTATACAGTGTTTATGATGGGGGCACTGTTTAAATAGTGTTTATGATGTGGGGACTGTTTAAATAGTGTTTATGATGGGGGGCACTGTTTAAATAGAGTTTATGATTGGGGCGCTGTTTATATAGTGTTTATGACTGCAGCACTGTTTATATAATGTTTATGATGGGGACACTGTTTATATAGTGTTTATGATGGGGCACTGTTTATATAGTGTTTATGATTAGGGCACAGTTTATATAGTGTATGTGATGGGGCACTGTTTATATAGTGTTTATGATGAAGGCACTGTTTATATAGTGTATATGATGGGTCACTGTTTATATAGTGTTTATGATGGCGCACTGTTTATATAGTGTTTTTGATGGGGCACTGTTTATATAGTGTTTATGATGAGGGCACTGTTTAAATAGTGTTTATGATGGGGGCACTGTTTAAATAGTGTTTATGATGGGGGCACTGTTTAAATATTGTTTATGATGGGGACACTGTTTAAATAGTGTTTATGATGGGGCTCTGCTTCAATAGTGTTTATGATGGGGCCACTGTTTATATAGTGTTTATGATAGGGCACTGTTTATATAGTGTTTA
The DNA here is from genome assembly GCF_964194155.1 of Cetorhinus maximus. NCBI lineage: Eukaryota > Metazoa > Chordata > Chondrichthyes > Lamniformes > Cetorhinidae > Cetorhinus > Cetorhinus maximus. The sequence continues at coordinate 26,177 of NW_027596936.1, read as the reverse complement.
TGATGGGGGCTCTGTTTATATAGTGTTTATAATGGGGGCACTGTTTAAATAGTGTTTATGATGGTGCACTGTTAATATAGTGTTTGTAATGGGAGCACTGTTTATATAGTGTATATGATGAGGGCACTGTTTAAATAGTGTTTATGATGGGGCACTGTTAATATAGTGTTTATGATGGGAGCACTGTTTATATAGTGTTTATGATGGGTCACTGTATATATAGTGTTTATGATGGGAGCACTGTTTATGTAGTGTTTATGATGGGGGCACTGTTTATATAGTGTTTATGATGGGGCACTGCTAATATAGTGTTTATGATGGGGGCACTGTTTATATAGTGTTTATGATGGCGCACTGTTTATATAGTGTTTATGATGGGGCACTATTTATATAGTGTTTATGATGGTGGCACTGTTTATATAGTGTTTATGATGAGGCAGTGTTTAAATCGTGTTTATGATGGTGCACTGTTTATATAGTGTTTATGATGGGGCATTGTTTATATAGTTTTTCTGATTGGGGCACTGTTTATATAGTGTTTATGAAAGGAGCACTGTTTATATAGTGTTTATGATGGGTCACTGTTTATATAGTGTTTATGATGGGAGCACTGTTTATATAGTGTTTATGATGGGGGCACTGTTTATATTGTGTTTATGATGGGGCACTGCTAATAGTATTTATGATGGGGTCACTGTTTATATAGTGTTTATGATGGCGGACTGCTTATATAGTGTTTATGATGGGGCACTGTTTATATAGTGTTTATGATGGTGGCACTGATTATATGTTGTTTATGATCGGGCAGTGTTTAAATAGTGTTTATGATGGGGCACTGTTTATATAGTTTTTATGATTGGGGCACTGTTTATGTTGTGTTTATGATGGGGGCACTCTTTAAATAGTGTTTAAAATGGGGCAGTGTTTATATAGTGTTTATGATGGGGGCACTATTTATATAGTGTTTATGATGTGGGCACTGTTTAAATAGTGTTTATCATGGGGCACTGTTTATATAATGTTTATGATGGGGACACTGTTTATATAGTGTTATGATCGGAGAACTGTTTATATAGTGTTTATGATCGGAGCACCGTTTAAATAGAGTTTATGAAGGGGCACTGCTTAAGTAGTGTTTATGATGGGGCACCGTTTATATAGTGTTTATGATCGGAGCACTGTTTAAATAGTGTTTATGATGGGGACACTGTTTAAATAGTGTTTATGATGGGGCACGTTTTAAATAGTGTTTATGATGGGGGCACTGTTTATATTGTGTTTATGATGGGGGCACTGTTTAAATAGTGTTTATGATGGGGAACTGTTAATATAGTGTTTATAATGGGAGCACTGTTTATATAGTGTTTATAATGAGGGCACTGTTTAAATAGTGTTTATGATGGGGCACTGTTAATATAGTGTTTATGATGGGAGCACTCTTTATATAGTGTTTATGATGGGTCACTGTATATATAGTGTTTATGACGTGGGCACTGTTTATATAGTGTTTATGATGGGGCCCTCTTAATATAGTGTTTATGATGGGGGCACTGTTTATATAGTGTTTATGATGGTGGCACTGTTTATATAGTGTTTATGATGAGGCAGTGTTTAAATTGTGTTTATGATGGTGCACTGTTTATATAGTGGTTATGGTGGGGCATTGTTCATATAATTTTTATGATTGCGGCACTGTTTATATAGTGTTTATGATGGGAGCACTGTTTATATAGTGTTTATGATGGGTCACTGTTTATATAGTGTTTATGATGGGGGCACTGTTTATATAGTGTTTATGATGGGGCACTGCTAATAGTATTTATGATGGGGGCACTGTTTATATAGTGTTTATGATGGCGCACTGTTTATATAGTGTTTATGATGGGGCACTGTTTTGTATAGTGTTTATGATGGTGGCACTGTTTATATGGTGTTTATGATCGGGCAGTGTTTAAATAGTGTTTATGATGGTGCACTGTTTATATAGTGTTTATGATGGTGCACTGTTTATATAATTTTAATGATTGGGGCACTGTTTATGTTGTGTTTATGATGGGGGCGCTCTTTAAATAGTGTTTAAAATGGGGCACTGTTTATATAGTGTTTATGATGGGGGCACTGTTTAAGTAGTGTTTATGATGGGGGCCATGTTTAAATAGTGTTTATGATGGGGGCACTGTTTATATAGTGTTTATGATGGGGGCACTGTTTATATAGTGTTTATGATGGGTGCACTGTTTATATAGTGTTTATGATGGGGGCACTTTTTATATAGTGTTAATGATGGGGGCACTATTTATATAGTGTTTATGATGGGGCACTGTTTAAATAGTGTTTATCATGGGGCACTGTTTATATAGTGTTTATGATGGGGACACTGTTTATATAGTGTTTATGATCAGAGCACTGTTTATATAGTGTTTATGATCGGAGCACCGTTTAAATAGAGTTTATGAAGGGGCACTGTTTAAATAGTGTTTATGATGGGGCACCCTTTATATAGTGTTTATGATCGGAGCACTGTTTAAATAGTGTTTATGATGGGGACACTGTTTCAATAGTGTTTATGATGGGGCACGTTTTAAATAGTGTTTATGATGGGGGCACTGGTTATATAGTTTTTATGATGGGGGCACTGTTTATATTGTGCTTATGATGGGGGCACTGTTTAAATAGTGTTTATGATGGGGCACTGTTAATATAGTGTTTATAATGGGAGCACTGTTTATATAGTGTTTATGATGAGGGCACTGTTTAAATAGTGTTTATGATGGGGCACTGTTAATATAGTGTTTATGATGACTGTTTATATAGTGTTTATGATGGGTCACTGTATATATAGTGTTTATGATGGGAGCACTGTTTATATAGCGTTTATGATGGGGGCACTGTTTATATAGTGTTTATGATTGTGCACTGTTTATATATTGTTTATGATGGGGCAATGTTTATATAGTGTTTATGATGGTGGCACTGTTTATATAGTGTTTATGATGAGGCAGTGTTTAAATAGTGTTTATTATGGTGCACTGTTTATATAGTGTTTATGATGGGGCATTGTTTATATAGTTTTTATGATTGCGGCACTGTTTATATAGTGTTTATGATGGGAGCACTGTTTATATAGTGTTTATGATGGGTCACTGTTTATATAGTGTTTATGATGGGGGCACTGTTTATATAGTGTTTATGATGGGGCACTGCTAATAGTATTTATGATGGGAGCACTGTTTATATAGTGTTTATGATGGCGCACTGTTTATATAGTTTTTATGATGGGGCACTGTTTATATAGTGTTTATGATGGTGGCACTGTTTATATGGTGTTTATGATCGGGCAGTGTTTAAATAGTGTTTATGATGGTGCACTGTTTATATAGTGTTTATGATGGGGCACTGTTTATGTAGTTTTTTATGATTGGGGCACTGTTTATGTTGTGTTTATGATGGGGGCACTCTTTAAATAGTGTTTAAAATGGGGCAGTGTTTATATAGTGTTTATGATGGGGGCACTGTTTAAGTAGTATTTATGATGGGGGCCATGTTTAAATAGTGTTTATGATGGGGACACTGTTTATATAGTGTTTATGATGGGGGCACTGTTTATATAGTGTTTGTGATGGGGGCACTGCTTAAATAGTGTTTAGGATGGGGGCACTGTTTATATAGTGTTTAGGATGTGGGCGCACTTTATATAGTGTTTATAATGAGGACACTGTTTATATAGTGTTTATGATGGGGGCACTGTTTATATAGTGTTAATGATGGGGCACTGTTTAAATAGTGTTTATGATGGGGCACTGTTTATTTAGTGTTTATGATCGGAGCACCTTTTATATAGTCTTTATGATGGGGGCACTGTTTATATAGTGTTTATGATGGGGGCACTGTTTATACGGTGTTTGTAATGGGGGCACTATTTAAGTAGTGTTTATGATGGGGGCACTGTTTAAATTGTGTTTATGATGGGGGCACTGTTTATATAGTTTTTATGATGGGGCACTGTTTATATAGTGTTTATGATGGGGGCACTGTTTAAATAGTGTTTATGATGGGGGCACTGTTTAAATAGTGTTTATCATGGGGCACTGTTTATATAGTTTTTATGATGTGGACACTGTTTATATTTGTTTATGATCGGAGCACTGTTTATATAGTGTTTATGATCGGAGCACCATTTAAATAGAGTTTATGAAGGGGCACTTTTTAAATAGTGTTTATGATGGGGCACCCTTTATATAATGTTTATGATGGGAGCACTGTTTAAATAGTGTTTATGATGGGGACACTGTTTAAATAGTGTTTATGATGGGGCACGTTTTAAATAGTGTTTATGATTTGGGCACTGTTTATATAGTGTTTAAGATGGGGGAGCTGTTTATATTGTGTTTATGATGGGGGCACTGTTTAAATATTGTTTATGATGGGGGCCTTGTTTAAATAGTGTTTATGATGGGGGCGCTGTTTAAATAGTGTTTATGATGGGGGCACTGTTTAAGTAATGTTTACGATGGGGCACTGTTTATATAGTGTTTTATGATGGGGGCACTGTTTATATAGGGTTTATTATGGGGGCACTGTTTATATAGTATTTATGATGGGAGCATTGTTTAAATAGTGTTTATGATGGGGGCACTGTTTATATAGGGTTTATGATGGCTAACTGTTTAAATAGTGTTTATGATGGGGCACTGTTTATGTAGTGTTTAGACTCCCACTCCCACAGCACTACACCACTGCCGACATCACTCCCGCAACACTACACCACTGCCCACACCACTCCCACACCGTTACACCACTGCCCACACCTCTCCCGCAGCACTACACCACTGCACACACCACTCCCACAGCACTACACCACTGCCCAAACCAATCCCACAGCGCTACACCACTGCTGACACCATTCCCACAGCATTACACCACTGCCCACACCACTCCCACAGCGCTACACCACTGCCCACAACACTCCCACGGCGCTACACCACTACCCACACCACTCCCACAGTGCTACACCACAACCCACAATACTCCCACAGCTCTGCAAGACAACCTTCGCAGCACTACACCACAGACCACACCACTCCCACAGCGCTAGATCACTGCCCACACCACTCCCACAGCGCTACACCACTGCCCACACCACCCCCACAGCGCTACAAAACTGCCCACACCTCACCCAATGCGATACACCACTGCCTACAACACTCCCACAGTGCTACACCACTGCCCACACCAATCCCGCAGTGCTACACCACTGCCCACACCACTCCCACAGCACTACACCACTGCCTACTCCACTCCCACAGCGCTACACCACTGCCCACACCACTCACGCAGCGCTACACCATTGCCAACACCACTCCTACAACGCTACACCACTGCCCACACCACTCCCGCAACGCTACGCCACTGCCCACAACACTCCCACAGCGTTACACCATCTGCCCACACCACTCCCGCAGCACTACACCAATGCCCAGAACACTCCCACAGCACTACACCAATGCCCCCACCACTCCAACAGCGCTACACCACTGCCCAAATCAGTCCCACAGCGCTACACCACTGCCCAAACTACTCCCACAGCGCAACACCACTGCCCACACCACTCCCACAGCGCTACACCAATGCCCAAACCAGTCCCACAGCGCTACACCACTGCCTACACCACTCCCACAGCGCAACACCACTGCCCACACCACTCCCACAGGGCAACCCCTCAGCCCACACCACTCCCACAGGGCAACACCACTGCCCACACCACTCTCACAGCGCTACACCACTGCCCACACGACTCCCGCAGCGCTACACCTCTGCCCACACCACTCCCACAGCGCTACACCACTGCCCTCACCATTCCTAAAGCGCTACACCGCTGCTCACACCACTCCCACAGCGCTACGACACTGCCCTCACCATTCCCACAGCGCTACACCACTGCCCACACCATTCCCACAGCGTTACACCACTGCCCATACCACAACCACAGCGCTACACCACTGCCCACACCACTCCCACAGCGTTACACCACTGCCCATACCACACACACAGCGCTACACCACTGCCCACACCAATAAACCAACACTACACCACTGCCCACACCACACACACAGCGTTACACCACTGCCCATACCACACCCACAGCGCGACATCACTGCCCACACCACTCCCACAGCGCTATACCACTGCCCACACACCTTCAGCGCTACACCTCTGCCTACACCACTCCCACAGCGCTACACCCCTGCCCGCATCACTCCCACAGCGCTATACCACTGCCCACACCACTCCCACAGCACGAAACCATTGCCCACACCACTCCCACAGCATTACACCACTGTCCCCACCACTCCCAGAACACTACACCACTGCCCACATGACTCCAACGGCGCTACACCACTGCCCACACCATTCCCACAGCGCTACATCACTGCCCATACCACAACCACAGCGCTACACCACTGCCCACACCACGCCCACAGCGCTTCACCACTGCCCACACCACTCCCACAGCGCTACACCACTGCCCACACCACTCCCACAGCGTTACACCACTGCCCACACCACTCGCACAGCGCAACACCACTGCCCACACCACTTCCACAGCACTACACCACTGCCTACACCACTCCCAGAGCGTTACACCACTGCACGCACCACTCCCACAGCGCTGCACCACAGTCCACACCACTCCCAAAGCGCTACACCACTGCCCACACAACTCCCACAGCGCTACATCACTGCCCACACCACTCCCACAGCGCTGCACCACTGTCCACAACACTCCCACAGCGCTAGGCCACTGCCCTTCACCACTCCCACAGCGCTACACCACTGCGCACACCAATCCCACAGCGCTACACCACTGCGCACACCAATCCCACAGCGCTACACCACTGACCACACCACTCCCACATCGCTACACCACTGCCCACACCAATCCCACAGCGCTACACCACTGCCCACATCAATCCCACAGGACAACACCACTGCCCACACCACTCCCACAGCGCTACACCACTGCCCGCACCACTCCCACAGCGCTACACCACTGACCACACCACTCCCACACCGCTACACCACTGCCCACACCACTCTCACATCACTACACCACTGCCCAAAGCACAACACCACTGCCCACACCACTCCCACACAACTCCCACAGCGCTACACCACTGCCCACAGCACAACACCACTGCACACACCACTCCCACACCACTCCCACTGCACTAAACCACTGCCCACACCACTCCCACTGCACTACACCACTGCCCACCCCACTCCCACAGCGCTACACCACTACCCACACCACTCCCACAGCGCTAACCCACTGCCCACACCACTCCCACAGCACTACACCACGCCCCACACCACTTCCACACCACTCCCACAGCACTACACCACTGCCCACACCACTACCACTGCGCTACACCACTGCCCACTCCACTCCCATAGCGCTACACCACACCCTACACCACTCCCACAGCGCTAGACCGCTGCACACACCACTCCCACAGCGCTACACCACCGCCCACACCACTCCCACATCGCTTCACCACTGGCCACACCAGTCCCACAGAACTACACCACTCCCACAGCGCAACATCACATCCCACACCACTCCCACAGCGCTACACCACTGCTCACACCACACCCACAGCGCTACACCACTGCCCACACCACTCCCACTGCGCTACAGCATAAACCACACCACTCCCATAGCACTACACCACTGCCCACACCAATCCCACAGCGCAACATCACAACCCACACCACTCCCACAGCGCTACACCACTGCCCAAACCACTCCAGCAGCACTACACCACAACCCACACCACTCCCAGAGCGTTACACCACTGCCCACACCACTCCCACAGCGCTACACCACAGCCCACACCACTCCCACAGCACTACACCACTGCCCACAGTAATCCCACAGCGCTACACAACAGCCCACACCACTCCCACAGCAATACACCACTGCCCACAACACTCCCACAGCACTACACCACAGCTCACACCATTTCCACAGCGTTACACCACTGCCCGCACCACTCCCACAGCGCTACACCACTGCCCACACCAATCCCACAGCACTACACCACTGCCCACACCACTACCACAGCGTTACACCACTGCCCTCACCACTCCCACAGCGCTACACCACTGCCCACAACACTCCCACAGCTCTACACCACTGCACACATCACTCCCACAGGACTACACCACTGGCCACAACACTCCCACAGTGCTACACCACTGCCCACACCACTGCCACAGCGCTACACCACTGCCAACACGACTCCCACAGAACCTCACCACTGCCCACAACACTCCCACAGCGTTACACCACTGCCCACACCTCTCCCAAAGCACTAGCCAACTGCCCACTCCAGTTCCACAGCGCTACACCACTGCCCACACCACTCCCACAGCACGAGCCCACTGCCCACACCACTCCCACAGCGCTACCCCACTGCCCACACCACTCCCACAGCACTAGCCCACTGCCACACCACTCCCACAGCGCTACACCACAGCCCACACCACTCCCAAAGCGCTACAGCACAGCCCACACCACTCCCACAGCGCTACACCACTGCCCACACCACTCCCACAGCGCTACACCACTGCCCACACCACTCCCACAGCGCTACAACACAGCCCACACCACTCCCACAGCGCTACACCACTGCCCTCACCACTCCCACAGCTCTAAAGCCAAACCCACACCACTCCCACAGCGCTACACCACTGCCCTCACCACTCCCACAGCTCTAAAGCCAAACCCACAACGCTCCCAAAGCGCTAATCCACTGCCCACACCACTCCCACAGCGCTACACCACGGCCCACACCAGTCCCGCAGCGCTACACCACAGCCCAAACCACTCCCACAGCGCTACACCACAGCCCACACCAGTCCCGCAGCTCTACACCGCAGCCCACACCACTCCCACAGCGCTACACCACTGCCCTCACCACTCCCACAGCTCTAAAGCCAAACCCACAACTCTCCCACAGCGCTACACCACTGCCCACACCACTCCCACAGCGCTACACCACTGCCCACACCACTCCCACAGCGCTACACCGCTGACCACACCACTCCCACGGCGCTACACCACTAGTCACACGACTCCCACAGCACTAAACCGCTGACCACACCACTCCGACAGCTCTACACCACAACCCACACCACTCCCACAAGCGCTACATCACGGCCCACATCACTCCCACAGCGCTGCACCACTGCCCACACCACTCCCACAGCGCTACACCACTGCCCAAACTACTCCCACAGCGCTACACCACAGCCCGCACCACTCCCACAGCGCTACACCACTGCCCACACCACTCCCACAGCGCTACACCACTGCCAACACCACACCCACAGCACTACACCACTGCCCACACCACTCCAACAGCGCTACACCACTGCCCACACCACTCCCACAACGCTACACCACTGCCCACACCTCTCCCACAGCGTTACACCACTGCACACACCTCTCCCACAGTGTTACACCACTGCTCACACCACTCCCACAGCGCTACACCACTGCCCACACCACTCCCACAGCGCTACACCATTGCCCACTCCACTCCCACAGCGCTACACCACTGCCCACACCACTCCCACATCGCTACACCATTGCCCACTGCACTCCCACAGCACTACACCTCTGCCTACACCACTCCCACAGCGCTACACCACTACCCACACCACTCCCACAGCGCTACACCACAACCCACACCACTCCCACAGCGCTACACCACTGCCCACACCACTCCCACAGAGTTACACCACTGCCCTCACCACTCCCACAGCACAACACCACTGCCCACAGCTCTCTCACAGCGCTAAACCACTGCACACACCACTCCCACAGCGCTACAGCCCTGCCCACACCTCTCCCACAGCACTACACCACAACCCACACCACACCCACAGCTCTGCACAACGGCCAACACCACTCCCACAGCACTAAACCACTGCCCACACCACACCCACAGCGTTGCACCACTACCCACACCACTCCCACTGTACTACACCATTGCCCACACCACTCCCACTGCAGTACACCACTGCCCTCACCACACCCACAGCGGTACACCACTGCCCACATCACTCCCACAGCGCTACACCACAGCCCACACCACTCCCACTGCAGTACATCACTGCCCACACCACTCCCACAGCGCTACAACACAGCCCACACCACTCCAACAGCGCAACACCACTTCCCACAGCGCTACACCACTGCCCAGATCACGCCCACAGCGGTACACCACTGCCCACACCACTCCCACAGCGCTACACCACTGCCCTCACCTGTCCCACAGCTCTCAAGCCAAACCCACACCACTCCCACAGCGCTACACCACTGCGCTCACCACTCCCACAGCTATAAAGCCAAACCCACAACTCTCCCAAAGCGCTAATCCACTGCCCACACCACTCCCACAGCGCTACACCACAGCCCACACCAGTTCCGCAGCGCTACACCACAGCCCACACCACTCCCACAGCGCTACAACACAGCCCACACCAGTCCCGCAGCGCTACACCACTGCCCACACCACTGCCACAGCACTACACCACTGCCCACAACACTCCCACAGAGCTACACCACTGCCCACACCACTGCCACAGCACTACACCACTGCCCTCACCACACCCACACCGCTACACCACTGCCCACACCACTCCCACAGCGTTACACCACTGCCCACACCACTCCCTCAGCGGTACACCACTGCTCACACCACTCCCACAGCACTACACCACTACCCACACCACTCCCAAAGCGCTACACCACTGCCCTCACCGCACCCACAGCGCTACACCACTGCACACACCACTCCCACAGCACTACACCACTGCCCACACCACTCCCACAGCACTACACCACTACCCACACCACTCCCAAAGCGCTACACCACTGTCCTCACCACACCCACAGCGCTACACCACTGCCCACACCACTCCCACAGCGTTACACCACTGCCCACACGACTCCCACAGAACTACACCACTGCCCACAACACTCCCACAGCGTTACACCACTGCCCACACCTCTCCCACAGCACTAGCCAACTGCCCACTCCAGTCCCACAGCGCTACACCACTGCCCACACCACTCCCACAGCACTAGCCCACTGCCCACACCACTCCCACAGCACTACCCCACTGCCCACACCACTCCCACAGCACTAGCCCACTGCCCACACCACTCCCACAGCACTACACCACTGCCCAGACCACTCCCACAGCGCTACACCACAGCCCACACCACTCCCACAGCGCTACACCACAGCCCACACCACTCCCACAGCGCTACACCACTGCCCACACCACTCCCACAGCGCTACACCACAGCCCACACCACTCCCACAGCGCTACACCACAGCCCACACCACTCCCACAGCGCTACACCACTGCCCACACCACTCCCACAGCACTAGCCCACTGCCCACACCACTCCCACAGCACTAGCCCACTGCCCACACCACTCCCACAGCACTACACCACTGCCCAGACCACTCCCACAGCGCTACACCACAGCCCACACCACTCCCACAGCGCTACACCACAGCCCACACCACTCCCACAGCGCTACACCACTGCCCTCACCACTCCCACAGCTCTAAAGCCAAACCCACAACTCTCCCACAGCGCTAATCCACTGCCCACACCACTCCCACAGCGCTACACCGCTGACCACACCACTCCCACAGCGCTACACCACTAGTCACACCACTCCCACAGCACTACACCGCTGACCACACCACTCCCACAGCTCTACACCGCTGCCCACACCACTCCCACAGCGCTACACCACTAGTCACACGACTCCCACAGCACTACACCGCTGACCACACCACTCCCACAGCTCTACACCACAACCCACACCACTCCCACAAGCGCTACATCACGGCCCACATCACTCCCACAGCGCGGCACCACTGCCCACACTATTCCCACAGCGCTACACCACAGCCCGCACCACTCCCACAGCGCTACACCACTGCCCACACCTCTCCCACAGCGCTACACCATTGCCCACACCACTCCCACAGCGCTACACAATTGGCCACACCATTCCCAAAGCGCTACACCACAATACACACCACTCCCACAGCGCTACAACACTGACCACACCACTCCCACAGCGCTACACCACAACCCACACCACTCCCACAGCGCTACACCACTGCCCACTCCAAACCAACAGCGCTACACCACAACCCACACCACTCCCACAGCGCTACACCACTGCCAACACCACACCCACAGCACTACACCACTGACCACACCACTCCAACAGCGCTACACCACTGCCCACACCACTCCCACAGCGCTACACCACTGCCCACACCTCTCCCACAGCGTTACACCACTGCACACACCTCTCCCACAGTGCTACACCACTGCCCACACCACTCCCACAGCGTTACACCACTGCCCACACCACTCCCACAGCGCTACACCAATGCCCACTCCACTCCCACAGCGCTACACCACTGCCCACACCACTCCCACATCGCTACACCATTGCCCACTCCACTCCCACAGCACTACACCTCTGCCTACACCACTCCCACAGCGCTACACCACTACCCCCACCACTCCCACAGCGCTACACCACAACCCACACCACTCCCACAGCGCTACACCACTGCCCACACCACTCCCACAGAGTTACACCACTGCCCTCACCACTCCCACAGCACAACACCACTGCCCACAGCTCTCTCACAGCGGTAAACCACTGCACACACCACTCCCACAGCGCTACAGCCCTGCCCACACCTCTCCCACAGCACTACACCACAACCCACACCACACCCACAGCTCTGCACAACTGCCCACACCACTCCCACAGCACTACACCACTGCCCACACCACACCCACAGCGCTACACCACTGCCCACATCACTCCCACAGCGCTACAACACAGCCCACACCACTCTCACTGCAGTACATCACTGCCCACACCACTCCCACAGCGCTACAACACAGCCCACACCACTCCAACAGCGCAACACCACTTCCCACAGCGCTACACCACTGCCCAGATCACGCCCACAGCGGTACACCACTGCCCACACCACTCCCACAGCGCTACACCACTGCCCACACCACTCTCACAGTGCTACACCGCTGCCCACACCACACCCACAGCACTACACCACTGCCCACAACACTCCCTCAGCGCTACACAACTGCCCACACCAGTCCCACAGCGCTACACCGCTGCCCACACCACTCCCACAGCGCTACACCACTGCCCACATCAATCCCACAGCACCACACCACTGACCACACCACTCCCACAGCGCTACACCACTGCCCACACCACTCCTAAAGTACTACACCACTGCCCACAACACTCCCACAGCGCTACACCACTGCCCACAACAATCCCACAGCGTTACAGCACTGCCCACACCACTCCCACAACACTACACCACTGCCCACAACACTCCCTCAGCGTTACACAACTGCCCACACCACTCCCACACACTACTGCACTGCCCACACCACTCCCACAGCGCTTCACCACTGCCCACAACAATCCCACAGCGCTACACCACAGACCACACCACTCCCACAGCGCTACACCACTGCCCACACCACTCCCACAGCGCTACACCACAACCCACACAACTCCCTGAGCGCTACACCACTGCCCACACCACTCCCACAGAGCTACACCACTGCCCACACCACTCCCACAGCACTACACCACTGCCCTCACCACACACACAGCGCTACACCACTGCCCACACCACTCCCACAGCGCTACACCACTGCACACACCACTCCCACAGCGCTACACCACTGCCCACTCCAAACCAACAGCGCTACACCACAACCCACACCACTCCCACAGCGCTACACCACTGCCAACACCACACCCACAGCGCTACACCACTGCCCACACCACTCCCACAGCGCTACACCACTGCCCACACCACTCCCACAGCGCTACACCACTGCCCACACCTCTCCCACAGCACTAGCCAACTGCACACTCCAGTCCCACAGCGCTACACCACTGCCCACACCACTCCCACAGCACTAGCCCACTGCCCACACCACGCCCACAGCGCTACACCATTGCCCACAACACTCCCACAGCTCTAGCCCACTGCACACATCACTCCCACAGGACTACACCACTGGCCACAACACTCCCACAGCGCTACACCACTGCCCACACCACTGCCGCAGCGCTACACCACTGCCCACACGACTCCCACAGAACTACACCACTGCCCACCACACTCCCACAGCGTTACACCACTGCCCACACCTCTCCCACAGCACTAGCCAACTGCCCACTCCAGTCCCACAGCGCAACACCACTGCCCACACCACTCCCACAGCACTAGCCCACTGCCCACACCACACCCACAGCACTACCCCACTGCCCACACCACTCCCACAGCACTACACCACTGCCCATACCACTCCCACAGCGCTACACCACAGCCCACACCACTCCCACAGCGCTACACCACTGCCCACACCACTCCCACAGCGCTACACCACTGCCCACACCACTCCCACAGCGCTACACCACTGCCCACACCACTCCCACAGCGCTACACCACAGCCCACACCACTCCCACAGCGCTACACCACAGCCCACACCACTCCCACAGCACTACACCACTGCCCACACCACTCCCACAGTACTACACCACTGCCCTCACCACTCCCACAGCTCTAAAGCCAAACCCACACCACTCCCACAGCGGTACACCACTGGCCTCACCACTCCCACAGCTCTAATGCCAAACCCACAACTCTCCCAAAGCGCTAATCCACTGCCCACACCACTCCCACAGCGCTACACCACAGCCCACACCAGTCCCGCAGCGCTACACCACAGCCCACACCACTCCCACAGCGCTACACCACATCCCACACCAGTCCCGCAGCGCTACACCACAGCCCACACCACTCCCACAGCGATAGACCACTGCCCTCACCACTCCCACAGCTCTAAAACCAAACCCACAACTCTCCCACAGCACTAATCCACTGCCCACACCACTCCCACAGCGCTACACCGCTAACCACACCACTCCCACAGAGCTACACCACTAGTCACACCACTCCCACAGCACTACACCGCTGACCACACCACTCCCACAGCGCTACACCACTAGTCACACGACTCCCACAGCACTACACCGCTGACCACACCACTCCCACAGCTCTACACCACAACCCACACCACTCCCCCAAGCGCTACACCACGGCCAACATCACTCCCACAGCGCTACACCACTGCCCACACTACTCCCACAGCGCTACACCACTGCCCGCACCACTCCCACAGCGCTTCACCACTGCCCACACCTCTCCCACAGCGCTACACCACTGCTCACACCACTCCCACAGCGCTACACAATTGGCCACACCACTCCCACAGCGCTACACCACAACCCACACCACTCCCACAGCACTACACCACAACTCACACAACTCCCACAGCACTACAACACTGACCACACCACTCCCACAGCGCTACACCACAACCCACACCACTCCCACAGCGCTACACCACTGCCCACTCCAAACCACCAGCGCTACACCACAACCCACACCACTCCCACAGCGCTACACCACTGCCAACACCACACCCACACCGTTACACCACTGCCCACACTTCTCCCACAGCGCTACACGACTGACCACACCACTCCCACAGCGCTACACCACAACCCACACAACTCCCAGAGCGCTACACCACAGCTTACACCACTCCCACAGAGCTACACCACTACCCACACCACTCCCAAAGCGCTACACCACTGCCCTCACCACACCCACAGCGCAACACCACTGCACACACCACTCCCACAGCACTACACCACTGCCCATTCCACTCCCACAGCACAAAGCCACTACCCTCACCACTTCCAAAGCGCTACACCACTGCCCTCACCACACCCACAGCGCTACACCACTGCCCACACCACTCCCACAGCGTTACACCACTACCCACAACTCGCCCACAGCACTACAACACTGCCACACAACTCCCACAGCACTACACCACTGCCCACACCACTCCCACAGCGCTACACGACACCCCACACCACTCCCACAGCGTTACACCACTGCCCACTCCACTCCCACAGCGCTACAACACTGCCCACACCACTACCACTGCGCAACACCACTGCCCACTCCACTCCCACAGCGCTACACCACTGCCCACGCCGCTCCCACAGAGACACACCACTGCCCACACCACTCCCACAGCGCTACACCACTGCACACACCACTCCCACAGCACTACACCACAACCCACACCATTCCCACAGCGCTACACCACTGCCCACACCACTCCCACAGCACTACACCACTGCCCACACCACTCCCAAAGCGTTACACCACTGCCGCACCACTCCCACAGCGTTACACCACTGCCCACACGACTCCCACAGAACTACACCACTGCCCACAACACTCCCACAGCGTTACACCACTGCCCACACCTCTCCCACAGCACTAGCCAACTGCCCACTCCAGTCCCACAGCGCAACACCACTGTCCACACCACTCCCACAGCACTAGCCCACTGCCCACACCACTCCCACAGCACTACCCCACTGCCCACACCACTCCCACAGCACTAGCCCACTGCCGACACCACTCCCACAGCACTACACCACTGCCCATACCACTCCCACAACGCTACACCACAGCCCACACCACTACCACAGCGCTACACCACTGCCCACACCACTCCCACAGCGCTACACCACTGCCCACACCACTCCCACAGCGCTACACCACTGCCCACACCACTCCCACAGCGCTACACCACTGCCCACACCACTCCCACAGCGCTACACCACAGCCCACACCACTCCCACAGCACTACACCACTGCCCACACCACTCCCACAGCGCTACACCACTGCCCTCACCACTCCCACAGCTCTAAAGCCAAACCCACACCACTCCCACAGCGCTACACCAATGCCCTCACCACTCCCACAGCTCTAATGCCAAACCCACAACTCTCCCAAAGCGCTAATCCACTGCCCACACCACTCCCACAGCGCTACACCACAGCCCACACCAGTCCCGCAGCGCTACACCACAGCCCACACCAGTCCCGCAGCGCTACACCACAGCCCACACCACTCCCACAGCGCTACACCACATCCCACACCAGTCCCGCAGCGCTACACCACAGCCCACCCCACTCCCACAGCGCTACACCACTGCCCTCACCACTCCCACAGCTCTAAAGCCAAACCCACAACTCTCCCACAGCACTAATCCACTGCCCACACCACTCCCACAGCGCTACACCGCTGACCACACCACTCCCACAACGCTACACCACTAGTCACACGACTCCCACAGCACTACACCGCTGACCACACCACTCCCACAGCTCTACACCACCACCCACACCTCTCCCCCAAGCGCTACACCACGGCCAACATCACTCCCACAGCGCTACACCACTGCCCACACACTCCCACAGCGCTACACCACTGCCCGCACCACTCCCACAGCGCTACACCACTGCCCACACCTCTCCCACAGCGCTACACCACTGCCCACACCACTCCCACAGCGCTACACAATTGGCCACACCACTCCCACTGCGCAACACCACAACCCACACCACTCCCAAAGCGCTACAACACTTACCACACCACTCCCACAGCACTACACCACAACTCACACAACTCCCACAGCACTACACCACTGCCCACACCACTCCCACAGCGCTACACCACTGCCCACACCACTCCCACAGCGCTACACAATTGGCCACACCACTCCCACAGCGCTACACCACTGATCACACCACTCCCACAGCGCTACACCACAAACAACACCACTCCCACAGCGCTACAGCACTGACCACACCACTCCCACAGCGCTACACCACAACCCACACCACTCCCACAGCGCTACACCACTGCCCACTCCAAACCAACAGCGCTACACCACAACCCACACCACTCCCACAGCGCTACACTACTGCCAACACCACACCCACAGCGTTACACCACTGCCCACACCACTCCCACAGCGCTACACCACTGCCCACACCACTCCCACAGCGCTACACCACTGCCCACACCTCTCCCACAGCGTTACACCACTGCACACACCTCTCCCACAGTGCTACACCACTGCCCACACCACTCCCACAGCGCTACACCACTGCCCACACCACTCCCACAGCGCTACACCATGGCCCACTGCACTCCCACAGCGCTACACCACTGCCCACACCACTCCCACATCGCTACACCATTGCCCACTCCACTCCCACAGCGCTACACCACTGCCCACACCACTCCCACAGCTCTACACGACAACCCACACCACTCCCACAGCACTACACCACAACCCACACCACTCCCACAGCGCAACACCACTGCCCACACCAATCCCACAGCACTACACCTCTGCCTACACCACTCCCACAGCGCTACACCACTACCCTCACCACTCCCACAGCGCTACACCACACCCCACACCACTCCCACAGCGCTACACCACTGCCCACACCACTCCCACAGAGTTACACCACTGCCCTCACCATTCCCACAGCACAACACCACTGCCCACACCTCTTTCACAGCGCTAAACCACTGCCCACACCACACCCACAGCGTTACACCACTTCCCACACCACTCCCACAGTACTACACCATTGCCCACACCTTTCCCACTGCAGTACACCACTGCCCTCACCACTCCCACAGCGCTTCACCACTGCCCACATCACTCCCACAGCGCTACGCCACAGCCCACACCACTCCCACTGCAGTACATCACTGCCCACATCACTCCCACAGCGCAACACCACTTCCCACAGCGCTACACCTCTGCCCAGATCACGCCCACAGCGCTACACCACTGACCACACCACTCCCACAGCGCTACACCACTGCCCTCACCACTCCCACAGCGCTACACCACAACCCACACAACTCCCAGAGCGCTACACCACTGCCCACACCACTCCTACAGAGCTACACCACTGCCCACACCAATCCCACAGCGCTACACCACTGCACACACCACTCCCACAGCGCTACACCACTGCAAACACCACTCCCACAGCACTACACCACTGCCCTCACCACACCCACAGCGCTACACCACTGCCCACACCACTCCCACAGCGTTACATCACTGCCCACACCACTCCCACAGCACTACACCACTACCCACAACACTCCCAAAGCGCTACACCACTGCCCTCACCACACCCATAGCGCTACACCACTGCACACACCACTCCCACAGCACTACACCACTGCCCTCACCACACCCACAGCGCTACACCACTGCCCACACCACTCCCACAGCGTTACAACACTGCCCACACCACTCCCACAGCACTACAACACTGCCACACCACTCCCACAGCACTACACCACTGCCCACAAAACTCCCACAGCGCTACACCACACCCCACACCACTCCCACATCGTTACACCACTGCCCACTCCACTCCCACATCGCTACACCACTGCCCACAACACTACCACTGCGCTACAACATTGCCCACACCACTACCACTGCGCAACACCACTGCCCACTCCACTCACACAGCGCTACACTACTGCCCACACCGCTCCCACAGAGACACACCACTGCACACACCACTCCCACAGCGCTACACCACTGCACACACCACTCCCACAGCACTACACCACAACCCACACCACTCCCACAGAGCTACACCGCTACCCACACCACTCCCACAGCGCTCCACCACTGCCCACACTACTCCCACAGCGCTACACCACTGCGCAAACCACTCCCACAGCGCTACACCACACCCCCAACCTCTCCCACAGCACTATACCACTGCCCACACCACTCCCACAGCACTACACCACTGCCCACACCACTCCCACAGTACTACACCACACCCCAAAACACTCCCACAGCACTACAACACTGTCCACACCACTCCCACAGCGCTACACCACACCACACACCACTCCCACAGCGTTACACCACTGCCCACTCCACTCCCACAGCGCTACACCACTGCCCACAACACTACCACTGCGCTACAACACTGCCCACACCACTACCACTGCGCTACACCACTGCCCACTCCACTCCCACAGCGCTACACCAGTGCCCACACCGCTCCCACAGAGACACAACACTGCCCACACCACTCCCACAGCGCAACACCACTGCACACACCACTCCCACAGCACTACACCACAACCCACACCACTCCCACAGCGCTACACCGCTGCCCACACCACTCCCAAAGCGCTACACCACTGCCCTCACCACACCCCCAGCGCTACACCACTGCACACACCACTCCCACAGCACTACACCACTGCCCACACCACTCCCACATCACTACAACACTGACACACCACTCCCACAGCACTACACCACTGCCCACACCACTCCCACAGCGCTACACCACACCCCACACCACTCCCACAGCGTTACACCACTGCCCACTCCACTCCCACAGCGCTACACCACTGCCCACAACACTATCACTGCGCTACAACACTGCCCACACAACTACCACTGCGCAGCACCACTGCCCACTCCACTCCCACAGCGCTACACCACTGCCCACACCGCTCCCACAGAGACACACCACTGCCCACACCACTCCCACAGCGTTACAACACTGCTCACACCACTCCCACAGTACTACAACACTGCCACACCACTCCCACAGCACTACACCACTGCCCACAACACTCCCACAGCGCTACACCACACCCCACACCACTCCCACAGCGTTACACCACTGCCCACTCCACTCCCATAGCGCTACACCACTGCCCACAACACTACCACTGCGCTACAACAATGCCCACACCACTACCACTGCGCAACACCACTGCCCAATCCACTCACACAGCGCTACACCACTGCCCACACCGCTCCCACAGAGACACACCACTGCACACACCACTCCCACAGCGCTACACCACTGCACACACCACTCCCACAGCACTACACCACAACCCACACCACTCCCAAAGAGCTACACCGCTACCCACACCACTCCCACAGCGCTCCACCACTGCCCACACTGCTCCCACAGCGCTACACCACTGCCCAAACCACTCCCACAGCGCTACACCACACCCCACACCACTCCCACAGCACTACACCACTGCCCACACCACTCCCACAGCACTACACCACTGGCCACACCACTCCCACAGCCCTACACCACACCCCACACCACTCCCACAGCACTACAACACTGCCCACACCACTCCCACAGCGCTACACCACAGCCCACACCACTCCCACAGCGTTACACCACTGCCCACACCACTCCCACAGCACTACACCACTGCCCACACCACTCCCACAGCACTACACCACAACTCACACAACTCCCACAGCACTACACCACTGCCCACACCACTCCCACAGCGCTACACCACTGCCCACACCACTCCCACAGCGCTACACAATTGGCCACACCACTCCCACAGCGCTACACCACTGACCACACCACTCCCACAGCGCTACACCACAAACAACACCACTCCCACAGCGCTACAGCACTGACCACACCACTCCCACAGCGCTACACCACAACCCACACCACTCCCACAGCGCTACACCACTGCCCACTCCAAACCAACAGCGCTACACCACAACCCACACCACTCCCACAGCGCTACTCTACTGCCAACACCACACCCACAGCGTTACACCACTGCCCACACCACTCCCACAGCGCTACACCACTGCCCACACCACTCCCACAGCGCTACACCACTGCCCACACCTCTCCCACAGCGTTACACCACTGCACACACCTCTCCCACAGTGCTACACCACTGCCCACACCACTCCCACAGCGCTACACCACTGCCCACACCACTCCCACAGCGCTAATCCATGGACAACTGCACTCCCACAGCGTTACACCACTGCCCACACCACTCCCACATCGCTACACCATTGCCCACTCCACTCCCACAGCGCTACACCACTGCCCACACCACTCCCACAGCTCTACACGACAACCCACACCACTCCCACAGCACTACACCACAACCCACACCACTCCCACAGCGCAACACCACTGCCCACACCAATCCCACAGCACTACACCTCTGCCTACACCACTCCCACAGCGCTACACCACTACCCTCACCACTCCCACAGCGCTACACCACACCCCACACCACTCCCACAGCGCTACACCACTGCCCACACCACTCCAACAGAGTTACACCACTGCCCTCACCATTCCCACAGCACAACACCACTGCCCACACCTCTTTCACAGCGCTAAACCACTGCCCACACCACACCCACAGCGTTACACCACTTCCCACACCACTCCCACAGTACTACACCATTGCCCACACCTTTCCCACTGCAGTACACCACTGCCCTCACCACTCCCACAGCGCTTCACCACTGCCCACATCACTCCCACAGCGCTACGCCACAGCCCACACCACTCCCACTGCAGTACATCACTGCCCACATCACTCCCACAGCGCAACACCACTTCCCACAGCGCTACACCTCTGCCCAGATCACGCCCACAGCGCTACACCACTGACCACACCACTCCCACAGCGCTACACCACTGCCCTCACCACTCCCACAGCGCTACACCACAACCCACACAACTCCCAGAGCGCTACACCACTGCACACACCACTCCCACAGCGCTACACCACTGCAAACAACACTCCCACAGCACTACACCACTGCCCTCACCACACCCACAGCGCTACACCACTGCCCACACCAATCCCACAGCGTTACATCACTGCCAACACCACTCCCACAGCACTACACCACTACCCACAACACTCCCAAAGCGCTACACCACTGCCCTCACCACACCCATAGCGCTACACCACTGCACACACCACTCCCACAGCACTACACCACTGCCCTCACCACACCCACAGCGCTACACCACTGCCCACACCACTCCCACAGCGTTACAACACTGCCCACACCACTCCCACAGCACTACAACACTGCCACACCACTCCCACAGCACTACACCACTGCCCACAAAACTCCCACAGCGCTACACCACACCCCACACCACTCCCACATCGTTACACCACTGCCCACTCCACTCCCACATCGCTACACCACTGCCCACAACACTACCACTGCGCTACAACATTGCCCACACCACTACCACTGCGCAACACCACTGCCCACTCCACTCACACAGCGCTACACTACTGCCCACACCGCTCCCACAGAGACACACCACTGCACACACCACTCCCACAGCGCTACACCACTGCACACACCACTCCCACAGCACTACACCACAACCCACACCACTCCCACAGAGCTACACCGCTACCCACACCACTCCCACAGCGCTCCACCACTGCCCACACTACTCCCACAGCGCTACACCACTGCGCAAACCACTCCCACAGCGCTACACCACACCCCACACCTCTCCCACAGCACTATACCACTGCCCACACCACTCCCACAGCACTACACCACTTCCCACACCACTCCCACAGTACTACACCACACCCCAAAACACTCCCACAGCACTACAACACTGCCCACACCACTCCCACAGCGCTACACCACACCCCACACCACTCCCACAGCTTTACACCACTGCCCACTCCACTCCCACAGCGCTACACCACTGCCCACAACACTACCACTGCGCTACAACACTGCCCACACCACTACCACTGCGCTACACCACTGCCCACTCCACTCCCACAGCGCTACACCAGTGCCCACACCGCTCCCACAGAGACACAACACTGCCCACACCACTCCCACAGCGCAACACCACTGCGCACACCACTCCCACAGCACTACACCACAACCCACACCACTCCCACAGCGCTACACCGCTGCCCACACCACTCCCAAAGCGCTACACCACTGCCCTCACCACACCCCCAGCGCTACACCACTGCACACACCACTCCCACAGCACTACACCACTGCCCACACCACTCCCACATCACTACAACACTGACACACCACTCACACAGCACTACACCACTGCCCACACCACTCCCACAGCGCTACACCACACCCCACACCACTCCCACAGCGTTACACCACTGCCCACTCCACTCCCACAGCGCTACACCACTGCCCACAACACTATCACTGCGCTACAACACTGCCCACACAACTACCACTGCGCAGCACCACTGCCCACTCCACTCCCACAGCGCTACACCACTGCCCACACCGCTCCCACAGAGACACACCACTGCCCACACCACTCCCACAGCGTTACAACACTGCTCACACCACTCCCACAGTACTACAACACTGCCACACCACTCCCACAGCACTACACCACTGCCCACAACACTCCCACAGCGCTACACCACACCCCACACCACTCCCACAGCGTTACACCACTGCCCACTCCACTCCCATAGCGCTACACCACTGCCCACAACACTACCACTGCGCTACAACACTGCCCACACCACTACCACTGCGCAACACCACTGCCCAATCCACTCACACAGCGCTACACCACTGCCCACACCGCTCCCACAGAGACACACCACTGCACACACCACTCCCACAGCGCTACACCACTGCACACACCACTCCCACAGCACTACACCACAACCCACACCACTCCCAAAGAGCTACACCGCTACCCACACCACTCCCACAGCGCTCCACCACTGCCCACACTGCTCCCACAGCGCTACACCACTGCCCAAACCACTCCCACAGCGCTACACCACACCCCACACCACTCCCACAGCACTACACCACTGCCCACACCACTCCCACAGCACTACACCACTGGCCACACCACTCCCACAGCACTACACCACACCCCACACCACTCCCACAGCACTACAACACTGCCCACACCACTCCCACAGCGCTACACCACAGCCCACACCACTCCCACAGCGTTACACCACTGCCCACTCCACGCCCACAGCGCTACACCACTGCCCACAACACTACCACAGCGCTACAACACTGCCCACACCACTACCACTGCGCTACACCACTGCCCACTCCACTCCCACAGCGCTACACCAGTGCCCACACCACTCCCACAGAGACACAACACTGCCCACACCACTCCCACAGCGCTACACCACTGCACACACCACTCCCACAGCACTACACCACAACCCACACCACTCCCACAGCGCTACACCAATGCCCACACCACTCCCAAAGCGCTACACCACTGCCCTCACCACACCCATAGCGCTACACCACTGCACACACCACTCCCACAGCACTACACTACTGCCCTCACCACTCCCACAGCGCTACACCACTGCCCACACCACTCCCACAGCGCTACACCACACCCCACACCACTCCCACAGCACTACACCTCTGCCCACACCACTCCCACAGCGCTACACCACTGCCCACACCACTCCCACAGCGCTACACCACAACCCACACCATTTCCACAGCACTACACCACTGCCCACACCACTCCCACAGCACTACACCACAACCCACACCACTCCCACAGCGCAACACCACTGCCCACACCAATCCCACAGCACTACACCTCTGCCTACACCACTCCCACAGCGCTACACCACTACCCTCACCACTCCCACAGCGCTACACCACACCCCACACCACTCCCACAGCGCTACACCACTGCCCACACCACTCCAACAGAGTTACACCACTGCCCTCACCATTCCCACAGCACAACACCACTGCCCACACCTCTTTCACAGCGCTAAACCACTGCCCACACCACACCCACAGCGTTACACCACTTCCCACACCACTCCCACAGTACTACACCATTGCCCACACCTTTCCCACTGCAGTACACCACTGCCCTCACCACTCCCACAGCGCTTCACCACTGCCCACATCACTCCCACAGCGCTACGCCACAGCCCACACCACTCCCACTGCAGTACATCACTGCCCACATCACTCCCACAGCGCAACACCACTTCCCACAGCGCTACACCTCTGCCCAGATCACGCCCACAGCGCTACACCACTGACCACACCACTCCCACAGCGCTACACCACTGCCCTCACCACTCCCACAGCGCTACACCACAACCCACACAACTCCCAGAGCGCTACACCACTGCACACACCACTCCCACAGCGCTACACCACTGCAAACAACACTCCCACAGCACTACACCA